>NC_072482.1:30433824-30733824 GCF_027574615.1 Eptesicus fuscus | reverse complement strand
GTAGAAAAATTTTTTAAAAAGGAACACACAATACAGTTTAGAGATAATGTATTATATAATTGTGCACTCAAAACTTGTATAATTTTATTAACCAGTTACCCCAATAAATTCACTAAAAAGGAAAAAAATATATACATATATATATATAAATTTTTGAAATACCCTAATAAAATAAATGATGTATTTTTTAAAGATGTAAATTATTTTTATTTTATTTTAAAATATATTTTTATTGATTTCAGAGAGGAAGGGAGAGGGAGAGAGACAGACACATCAATGATGAGAATCATTGATCTACCGCCTCCTGCACGCCCCCTACTGGAGATCGAGCCTGCAGCCTCAGCATGTGCCCTGATTGGGAATCAAACCATGACTTCCTGGTTCATAAGTCAGTGCTCAACCACTGAACCACACCAGCTGGGAAAACAATATGGAGTTTCCTCAAAAAATTAAATATATGGAAATGCCATTTTACCCAATGATCCCACTTCTAGGAATATATCCTAAGAAACCCGAAATACCAATCAGAAAGAATATATGCACCCTATGTTCATAGCAGTGAAATTTATAATAGCTAAGATCTGGAATCAGCCCAAGTGCCCATCAGTAGATGAGTGGATAAAAAAGCTGTGTTACATTTACACCATGGAATACTATGCAACAGTAAAAAAGAAGGATCTCTTACCCTTTGAAACAGCATGGAGGAACCTGGAAGGTATTATGCTAAGTAAAATAAGCCAGTCAGAGAAAGACAATTATCACATGACCTTACTCATATTTGGAATCTAAAGAACAAAATAAACTGATGGAAAAAAAAAATAGATCCAGAGACAAAGAAGCATAGAACAGACTGTCTAATCTCAGAGGGAAGGTGTGTGTGGGTGTGTGTGTGTGGGTGGGTGGGGAGATTAACCAAAGAATTTATATGCATACTTAGAGGCCTGGTGCATGAAATTTGTGCATGGGGGGGGGGGGGGTTCCCCTCAGCCCAGACTGCACCCTCTCCAATCCAGGACCCCTCAGGGGATGTCCGACTTCCAGTTTAGGCCCAATCCCGGGGATCGGGCCTAAACTGGAAATCGGACATCCCTCTCACAATCTGGGACCGCTGATTCCTAATTGTTCACCTGCCTGCCTGCCTGACCGCCCCTAACTGCCCCCCTGCCGGCCTGGTCACCCCCAACTGCCCCCCCCCGCTGGCCTGGTCACCCATAACTTCCCCCCCTGCCAGCCTGGTCACCTCTCACTGCTCCCCCAGCCAGCCTGGTTGCCCCATGTTGCCTGCTGTTCAGTCGTTTGGTCATCCCTCACTAACCCCCCTGCCAGCCTGGTCACCCCACACAGCCTGCTGTTTGGTCGTTACTGTGAGGGTGTCCTGACCAATTTGCATATTACCCTTTTATTAGTATAGATATGCATAGCCCATGGACACAGACAATGGTGTAATGAAGGCTTGGGAAGGCAGTGGGTGCAGGCTAAAAGGGGCCAATGGGGGAAGTAAAGGGGGAATCTGTAATATTTTCAACAATAAAGATAAATTAAAAAAATAAAAATGAAGTGAATCATGTAAAAAGATATATTGTATTTTTCCAATTTCAAAGCAATAAAGTAGAAAAACTAGTGAAACCATTTATTTAATTTATAATGTGAAACCATGTATTTAAATTATAATGTGAAACCATTTATTTAAATTAAAATTTTCAAAATCATATATGGCACACAGAATAATAAGAGTAAACAATACAGTCAGGAAATAAACATAACAGTGTCAGTGTAGGAGTTAACTGTGGATAAGGAGGAAAGATAAAAGAATAGTGGGAAGAATGTTTTTTATTTCTTTTTATATATATATATATTTATATATATATATATTATATAGAGGAAGGGAGAAGGAGAGGGAGAGAGATAGAAACATCAATGATGAGAGAGAATCATTGATTGGCTGCCTCCTGCACACCCCCTACTGTGCATCCAGCCCGCAACTCAGGCATGTGCCCTTGACTGGAATCGAACCTGGGACCCTTCAGTCTGCAAGCCCAATATTCTATCTACTGAGCCAAACCAGCTAGGGCTGTTTTTTTATTTCTTTATAAAATAATCTGTGGGACACATTGCAAAAATTTAACATTTGTTAAATCTGATTACAGTCATGCATCACAATGGGAACAAAATCTCAGAAATGTGTCCTTAGGGGATGGGTTTCATCAGTATGCAAACATCATAGATGGTATATTCTACTATACATCTAGGCTACATAGTACTATAGCCTATTGATCCTAGGCTACAAACCTGTACAGCATGTTGCTGTACTGAATACTGTAGGCAATTGTGACACAATGGTAAATATTTGTGTACCTATATATTTCTAAATACATAAAACGTACAGCAAAAATATGGTGTAGGGCACTTTCTATGAACAGAGCTTGCAGGACTGGAAGTTGCTCTCGTTGAGTAGTGAGTGAGTGAGACTGAAGGCCTAGGTGGACATTACTATAGACTTTATAAACACTGAAGATTTTGGCTACCCTAAATTTATGTAAAAATGTATTTTTCCTTCAATAATAAAATAATGTTCTTACATTTATCATGGCAATATTTTATATATATTCCTCAGGCAAGGGAAACAAAAGAAAAAAATAAACAAATGGGACTACATCAAACTAAAAAGTTTTGGCACAACAAAGAAACCATCAACAAAATGAAGATAATCTACTGAATGGGAGAACATGTTTGTCAATGATACATCTGATACGGGATTAACATCCAAAATTTATGAAGAATTTACAACACTCAACACATAAAAACAAATAAAACAAACAATCCAATTAAAAAATGGGCAAAGGACTTGAATAGACACTTCTCCAAAGAGGACATACAGATAGCCAAGAGACATATGAAAAGACGCTCCATTTGACTAATCACCAGAGAAATGCAAATTAAAACCACAATGAGATATCACCTCACCCCTGTCAGAATGGCTATCATCAAAAAGTCAACAAAGAAGTGTTGGTGAGCATGTGGAAGAAAGGGAACCACTGTGCACTGATGGTAGGAGTAAAACAGATGCAGCCATTGTGGAAAGCAGTATGAAGTTTCCACAAAAAGTGAAAGATAGAACTGCCTTACGACCCATAGATTCTGCTCCTGGGAATTTATTCAAAGAAACCCAAAAAACTAATTTGAAAGAATACATGAAGCCCTATGTTCATTGCAGCATTATTTGCAATAGCCTAGATATGGAAGCAGACCAAGTGCCCATCTGTAAATGAATAGACAAAAAAAAAAATCTGTGATATTTTTACACCATGAAATGCTACTCAGCAGTAAGAAAGAAGGAAATCTATCTTCTGTGACAGCATGGGTGGGACTAGAAATGATTATGCTAAGTGAAATAAACCAGTCAGAGAAAGACAAGTACCTCATGATTTCACTTCTATGTGGAATCTAAGAAACTAAATAAACTAACAAAGTGGAGACAAACTCATGGGTACAGAGAACAGACTGACAGCTGTCAGGGAGGAGGGGTGGGAGCTGGGTGAGATGGGTGAAGGGCTTAAGCAAAGAAAAACCAAAACCCTCATGGACACACAGTATGGTGATTGCCAGAGGGAAGGGGGTCGGGGGAGGTAGAAGAGGATAAAACGGAGATAAATGGTGATGGAAGGAGACTCGACTTGGGGTGATAAACACATAATACAATATACAGATGATGCACTGTAGAATTGTATACCTGAAACCTATATAATTTTATTAAATAATGTCACCCCAACAAATTCAATTAAAAATAGTAATAAATTTTGTTTATCAAGGGATAGTGTTTAAAATGCAAACATGTACAGGGAGAAGTTATTTACAATATATATGTTAATATTTACTAGCAGGCTTAAACATAACATAAAGAGGCCTACAAATGTTTGTACTGAACAAGCTGACATCAATAATTGTCTAGCTAATTGAACTTTATCAATGATTCAAGAAAGAACCTGATTAAAATGATTAACACGGTGCTTTAGCTTTGACATTAAGTTCCTTTAAAGTCAACTTAAAAAGAAATCTTTGAAAAGGTTAAAAAAATCAGTTGCTAATCTAAGAACTTTGACACGAGTAAAGGAAAAACGACACGAGTTTCACCTTTACCAATGACCTAGTGTCCTGGAATCAGAATAATTTAGTCTCCCCGACTTCTGATACAGACAAAAGAGACAATGGCAAAGGAAATGATGGACGCAGGAGAAGACTGATAAATGAGAAGGAAAGATGATTGCTCTGGATTATGCAGTAGCTTCCAACTGGCCTCCACGTTGCCACACTCCAATCCAGATTGCTTTTTGTTTCAAACTAATTCCCCTAAAACATTATTTTTAGAATATCATTCCCCAATTCATAAAATTTTGTATATCAAAAGTACACTTCTTGCCCTAACCGGTTTGGCTCAGTGGATAGAGCATCGGCCTTGCGGACTGAAAGGTCCCAGGTTCGATTCCGGTCAAGGGCATGTACCCTGGTTGCGGGCACATCCCCAGAAGGGGGTGTGCAGGAGGTAGCTGATCCATGTTTCTCTCTCATCAATGTTTCTAACTCTCTATCCCTCTCCCTTCCTCTCTGTAAAAAATCAATAAAATATATTTTAAAAAAAATTTTTTTAAAAAGTACACTTCTCTGCTAGTCTGTTAAGATGTTCGGTAATCTTATTTCATCCTATCTTCCCAGGCACATTTATGTTTTTATTCTTGAGTCAGAATTATTTATTTCATCACCTCATAGTGGCATCATGATAATTTCACAATCCAATTCTGTTTTTAGGTTATTTTCTAGCTCTACATTAAGTTGTGTTTAATAAACATATTCCCTAGCTCCTCTTTTATAAAAGACACCATAAAAGATGCTAAACTGAATCCAAATACTGCCCTTCCTGCTGCAAACAGTCTATTTTACGTGCTAATGCTGAGAACATATAGGTAAGGAAAGAATAAATGAATGGTGCTATTATAAATACTTTTCTCATCCAAGGGCCAGAATTTATTAGAAATGCAGAATCTTAGGTTCCACTCTAGATCTACCTAATCAGAGCCTGCCTTTTAATTAGATCCTAGATGATTCATAGGTACATAATTTTTGTAAAGGGTCACAGGTTTATACCACAAAATTTGGCATTCTTTCTTGTACACCATCTATATTATTACTCATTTCCCTGAAAAACTAGTTAATCTCTTAATTGCCAAGCTCAGAGGGAGGCACATGCCTCTGAATCCCCTTGTGGCAATTATTGACTTGGTATAAAATAGGCCTTAAATAAATGCTTGTCTATTGATTACATTCAGATATTGCCAAGACTTTAATCATTCATAAACATGCCCTGGCTGGTTTGGCTCAGTGGATAAAGCATAGCACTGCAGACTGAAGGGTCCCTGTTCGATTCTGGTCAACGACACATGTTCATGCTATGGCTCGATCACCAGTTGGGGGCATGCAGGAGGCAGCTGGTCAATGATTCTCTCTCATCATTGATGTTTCGATCTCTCTCCCTCTCCCTTCCTCTCTGAAATAAATAAAAAATATTTTAAAAAAGTAATTCATAAACATTGTATTTTATATACAATACTTAGCAATGATGGAAAATGTGTTCATATAACTCCACCACATTAGCCAGAAAAAAAACACCCACACATAAAAAACTTTTAATATTGATACAGTAATCTAACACACAATTGATATTTCAAATTTTCTATTTTTCTAGTATATAATGTTCCTTTTGGCTTTCAGAAACTATCCAACCCTGGCTGGGTGGCTCAGTTGGTATGTGCGTTAACCCCTAGTAAGAGGATATTTGGAGATGTGGGCCTATGAGGGATAATTAGGTTTAGGTGAGGCCATGACCACAGGACCCTCATGATGGGATTACTCTCTCTATATAAAAGCCTAAGCGACCGAATGACTGAATGACCCAATGACTGGCCGACCACCAGGGGACAGATGCTCAATGCACAGGATCAGGCTCCCTCCTGTCTGGATCGGGCCTACTGGGATCAGGCCAAAACTGGCTATCTGACATCCCCCCAGGGGTCCCATATTGTGAGAGGTTGCAGGCTAGGCCGAGGGACCCCACCAGTGCACGTATCCGTGCACGGGCCTCTAGTATGCTTATAAGAAGAGAAAGAGACTAGAGGTTGCTTTCTCTCTTTCACATGAGGACATAGCAAGAAAGCAGCCATCTGCAAGCTCAGGAGAGAGCCCTCACTGGAACCTGGCCATGCTGGGTTCTGATCTCAGACTTCCAACATCCAGAATGATGAGAAAATAAGTTTCTGTTGTTTAAACCACCCAGTCCATAATACTTTGTTATGGCAGCTTGAGCCAATTAAAACAAGGAACTTCTAAAAAGAAAACAAAAAAAAAACCCTAAATAAAACAAGGACCTTATTTATAATGAAAAAGCTCCTTATCTTATGTTAAAGAATCATGTCATAAACCTTACATGTTTCCAAAGTGAGTCCTTTCATTTTCCTGCACCTAAAAATGTATGTGAAAATTATGTTTTTGAGTACTTGTTTCAGAAGATATTTGTAATAGTTTGAGTTATTGTTCAGAAAATATTAACTCCTCTCCTGACCCCTCTTTGGGTGAAATGTACCTCTTGTCTCAATATATGTTGGATTTGGCCATGTGTTTTTTGGCCTCATGGTAGGCTGAATCTACCTTTTGACTCTGGGTTTAGCCATGTGACTTGCTGTGAACAACGGATTATAGCAATGGTGATACAAGCAAAATTTGGATTGTGATAGCACGCTGGGGCTTGCATCTTGTTTTGTTCACCATGGTCATGTGAAGAGCGTTCCCTGGGTAGTTGCTGTCCCTTCATCTCAGGCCTCTGAATGAAAACATATTAAGCAAAACAAGGGTAAATAGGCTGCAAGGAGCCAACTCATCTGTGTGGCTCAGCTGTTGAGCACTGACCCAGGAACCAAGAGGTCACCAGTTCAGTTCCTGGTCAGGGCACATGCCTGGGTTGCTGGCTCAATCCCCAGTAGGGGCTGTGCAGGAGGCAGCTGATCAGTGATGTTTCTTTCTCATCTGTTCCTCTCTTATCGAGCTTTCTATCACTCTATCTCTCCTCCCTTCTTCTCTCTCTAAAAATCAATAAAAACATATTTTTAAAATAGACCCTGAGATGTATGATAAATAAATGCTTATTTTTGTATGCCATTGAGATTTTGTATAAAGAGCAAAGCTGCCTGATAATATATGCTTTCATTTTGAAGCTATTTAAATTATTTTTATTACATGTATCTTCTTTCCCTCCCCACCTAGTCCAATGGCCTATACATATTAAAACAAATTCTTAGTTTAGAAGCTTCATTGAAATAATTTGTCCTTTATTTGTATTGTAATGGGGAAATAGATTTCTGGAAAACCAGTGTTGAATAAATATGGACACTATCTACCTTTAAACTTCAGAACAAGATTACATGTTGTCTCCAAGTACTAAATTTTATAGTTTGTTTTCAGTTTATTAAGAGAAGTGCTAAATCTCAAGAACCCAAAGCCTACTTTAGAAAGCTCAGGAGGATGTAGCTTTTCTAGCAAAATATAGTATCCATTTATAATCTATAAGGGTGTTTTGATCTTTTTGGTTGATATATAGAGAGCATCTTTTATTATTTGTATTTTGTATCCTCGGTTCAATGGAGAAATACAAATTGTGCTATTTAAATAGTATTTATCAATTATAAACATCATGTTGGGAATTCTCTAAAAGTAAATACAAAGATATATACCAGAGAGAATAATCAGTCAACAATCAATCATTTATAGAGTTTCTTTTTGTTTTGTTTCATTTTGTTTTGACAGAGAATTGTTGCAGGCAACAGACTCAAGGGGGTGGGAAAGAGTGGATTTATTTTGCTTTGTATTGCATATCAAGTACTCACCACTTAATAGTATGAAATAAAATCTGCTGAATTAATGAATAAGCAAATAAAAGAATTTAATATTGATAAGGATCAATAATATTTCAGCTGATGCTATAAACCTGGTGAAATATCAGCTACTTAATATGTATGAGAGGCAGAATAATGATACCCCAAATTTGTCCATGTCCTATTCTCCAGGCCCCATGAATATGTTAGGTTACATGTCAGAAATTGAAGGTGAATCTAAGGTTCATTAAGAGTGGAAGAAGGAGGCAGAAAAGTCACAGGGATGTGATGTGAGAGGGACTAGATTCACCTTTGCTAGCCTTCAGGGTGGAAGAAGGAGAGCCACAGGACAGAATAAGGAAACGTCTATCCAGAGCCTCTATATGGACATGCAGCCCAGATGCAGCTGCGATTGTGCCTTGATTTTAGCTCTGTGAAACCTGTGTTAGACTTTGGACTTCCAGAACTGTAAGATAATAAAATAATGTGTTGTATATTATACCATGTTTATGATAATTTGTTAAAGCAGCAAAGGGGGAACTAAAACAGCAAGCTATTTTGTTCCGTTGACTTTATCTGATTTCTGGAACAAGCTAAGTTTGCTTGCAAAGTGTGTCAGGGAATTGCAGCTGCTGTTAGTCCCTTGACCAACAAGCAAGTCTGCCTTTAAATTAAAGGCCACCATCTTTGATGGAATACTTTGTTTTAGGAAAAAAAGAAAAACATGTGCAGCTGTGATGGCAGAAGGAGACAACCTCTCACATGTTATCATTACTAAGTCTGGTAATTAGTAGGAGTCCTGTCTTAGTCACCCTGAGCTTCCCGTGAGAGCTTTTCCTTCTACACTGGTCGCTGAGTCCTGGGCTTATAAAAAGTCAGAGTTGATTGCTTTAAAGTATACCTCTTTGTTCATTTCATAGATAACTAGGAGTTTCATTCAAAGATTACAAAAACAGACATAAAACCAACAACAAACATCACACACACACACACACACACACACACACACACACACACACACAAACTATGGAATACGTGTGCTTACAGAAAACTGAAAAGCACAAATACAAAAACTAGAGAGTATCATTTTACTTAATTTGCACTTTTTCCTAATTAATAAAAATATAATTCCCAACAGAGAGAAAGCATACAAACATGAAACATTTCAAAATATCTGGTATATAAGAATAAGGGCTATTAAATTAACATGTTTAGTTTGAAGTTACAAATTAAAAAAAATAAAATGCAGACACAACTATTCTAAAGAAATATTTCATTCCTAAAGTAGATCTTTATATCTCCTGGCTTTATTAAGCTGTCTTAATTTTCCTCCTAACTTAAATAGAAAGTAAATATAATAATGGAAAACTATATGCCTAGTTATAACTTGCCCTTATACTTTTTAACAATTATAAAATTAGTTTAATTTTTAAGCTAAATTTACCTTTGAAATAATTTCTTCTAAGATTACTTGCACTGTTTTGTAACTTAGAAGAGTCATGATTATTATTGTTGTTTCTTTCCTACATGCACAGATAAAAATAAAATAAACCTATGGATACATGGAGGGGGAAGAGAGAGAAAGAAGGTGAAGAGATTAGCCAAAGAATATACACTGTGTGGCCAGATTATTATGATCTCTGAACACATAATCTGGCCAATCAGTGTGTGTGTGTGTGTGTGTGTGTGTGTGTGTGTAGATATACACACACACACACACACACACACACACACACACACACACACATATATATATATATATATATATATATATATATATAATATAATATATTAGTGCATGAATTCATGCATGGGTGGGGTCCAGCCAGCCTGGCCAGGGGGAGGGGACATGGGCGGTTGGCCGGCCTGCCTGCTGGTCGAACTCCTGGTCGAGGGGATAATTTGCATATTAGCCTTTTATTATATAGGATATACACTGAGTGGCCAGATTATTATGTGTTCAGAGATCATAATAATCTCGCCACTCAGTGTATATGCATAACCCGTAGACACAG
The DNA here is from genome assembly GCF_027574615.1 of Eptesicus fuscus. Classification (NCBI taxonomy): domain Eukaryota; kingdom Metazoa; phylum Chordata; class Mammalia; order Chiroptera; family Vespertilionidae; genus Eptesicus; species Eptesicus fuscus. The sequence goes on along the minus strand of NC_072482.1, from coordinate 30,723,893 downwards.
ACAACAGTGTGGTCATGGCCAGAGGGAAAGGGGGAAGTCAGGGCTGGGTGGAGGTGGGCAAAGCAGGAGGGGGGGATGGGGACATCTGTAATAGTGTCAACAATAAAAATAAACTTTAAAAAGTAAATCTGAAGCTTTAAAAATATGAAAAATAAATTAAATTCTGAGGATTTGGGTATATGATTTTAGCTTTTATTTATTTATTTTTAATCCTTACCTGAGAATTTATTTTTATTGATTTTAGAGAGAGATGAAGGAGAAAGAGAGAGAGAGAGAGAGAGAGAGAGAGAGCATTGTTGTAAGAGAGAAAGTTGCCTCCCATTAGCACCTTGACCAGGCATCAAATCTGCAACCTAGGTATGTGCCCTGACCCAGAATCCAACCTGCAACCTTTTGTTGTGCCGGACAATGCTCCAACCAACCGAGCCACCTGGCCGGGGAGAGAAATTTATCTTTTAATCAAATATTTTTAATGAAGTTATTTTGATGTATGTAATAATCTGGATGATATTTCCTATAATTAACAGTATTTCTTTAACTTTTTGTACATTGAGCCATTTCAAGTCTTCACCCTTGTCTTATTGCTTCTATGTGATTTTGTGTCATTATCAATTAAGTATCAATGTTGAAAGTTTGATCCGATGAAATATGTAACCTATTATTTTTCAGAAATTAAATTACATTCACTTATTATTTTAAGGCTTAATCACGTAGATTTGACAAAACATTATTTAAAAATCTATTTTATTTTATTATTAGGAGAAATGATTAAAAAGCAAATTATCATAGAAGAATTATATACAGTATTTTTAATTTTCATTCATACTAATGTATATGTTAGTTAAAAGGAGTGGAGGTATACATAGTTGAGTGGGGAAAGCATAGAGTTAGTTACTTGTTCATACCAAGAAATATACGCATTACTGTAATGATGAATCAGCTTTCTATATAATACTATCAGTACAAAACTGACTGAAATCTGTTGGAATTTGGCATAGTTCTTTGCAAAGTGTCTTTATCCTTGTGTTGTTCTAGACTATATCTGTAGAAATCTGAAAATAAGCTTAAAGTGAATTGTTAAAAATAATTCTCTCACCAATTTGTTTTCCTAACATGAATATATTTTTCTTGTCAGTTATGCTAACTTGCTCTTATACTTTCTTAATGTTTCATTCTCACTTTTATACCTATTTACTCTTTTGAAACAATTGTGTGGTAGAGACAAAAATGTTCATGGGAAGGAGGGCTCTAGATGGCTTAAAGACTTGTGTGTGCCATATTTTATGAGAAAATGTATGAGAAAATATTAAACAATCTTCAAAAGCACACATCATAAGAAAAAATCCAACCATTGGAATTATGTAAATATTGAGGATTTTTGTGTAGTGTAAAACAACACAAATGATAGATTGGAAGAATACATTGTCATAACTAACGTTGTGTTCTATATCTTAAATATACAAGTGATTTCTTCACTAAAATGAAGAAATCAGCCAAAATATAAAAATGAGCAAATGATTATGAAAAAGCAATTATCAGAAAAGTAAATCCCAAATCTCAGTAGCATACGAAGATATTTCAAAGTTATTGTAATCATATAAATGCAAATTGAAAAAACGTGAATTTCCTATATTATTTGGCCTGACAAAGTGGAAAGCTTTGGGAGCTGTATGGGATTTGGAATGCTCAGGTCCCTCTGGTGGGATTATAGATTGGTGCAGCTATCCTGGAGAAAAGTGTACTAGTTCTTAGTCATCAATTATCTTTCTTAATATCAGCCCTGGAGTAATTTTTTTACAAATCCAGAGGGATTATGTATGTGTATGTTCCTTGAAGCAAGGTATCTGTCGAAGTGAGCAGTTGGGAGCATATCGGATTTCCACTAATGAGGGAGTGAATAAGCAAAACATGCTTGATGCATACCATTTTGTACTACTGTTAGAAGCAACTTATTTGAAGTACACATGGCAACACAGGCAGATATTAAAAACATAGTGCTTTGCAAAAAAGCTGAGGAAGAGAATTAGCCACAGAACACACGGGCCTCTATAAAAATTAAAAATATAGGCACATAAAAACAATAATATACATTTTGAAAAAGCACATGCAGATATAAGAGTAAATGGTTGCTCCTGCAAAGAGGTTGAATTAGAATATAGGGTGGAAGAATACAAATAAAATAAGAAAAATGGGAAAATAACAACCCCCTCCAGACTAATTGGCTGGTTGATATTGAACCTTTATGATGGATCCAGAATGACCAAATAAATGGCTCCTTAGATGTTTCAATAATAAAATGTGATATAAACATAATCCTTAAATTAAATGACTGTGACTAGGTAATTATCTGATATCTGTTAAAAAACAGAATGAAGCCTTAAATATGGGGGATTAAAATGTATGAGGGATGAAGAGTGATTCTACTGGGTAGAACTGCAAATGAAGTCAAGATCGGTCAAAATATTTATAATCTCTTTTTCAGTAACTAAAAATTCCACATATCTACACAAATAAAAGAGAAATATGCAAATTGACCATCACTTCGCTACACCCATCAGTCAATCAGGTGTGAGTATGCAAATTAACCCAACAAATATGATGGCGGCCCCGCCCCCCAGCCACTCTGGGGCCTCTGGGCAGCACACATGCAGGCATGGAGCGGCTGGGCAGGGCAGGACGCCTAATATGAGGGGAAGGGCGGTAGGGTGGAGGGAGCTACATGAGCGGCACTTCAGCTGGAGTGAAGACTGAAGGCTCCAGCTGGAGTGAAGACTGAAGGTGGCGGCCAGAGCGAAGGTCTGGGTTCTGGGTGCCGGAGGAAAACCAGTGCTGGCAGCCACGGGATGAAAGGCCTATTGCAGAAATCTTTGTGCAACGGACCTCTAGTAGAACATAAATCTCTAAAATGTATATGCTACCCACAAGCCCAATGAAATACAGTTACTGATTGTGGGTTTTGAATTAGTTTCTCATAGGAAAATAAAGCATGGGTCGATGACCAGTATAAAAGTGCATTTCCCCAGAAAGAAGTCTGATCAATGTGTAGGGAAATATTTTAAAACGCCCATTTGCCATTTGAATGAGTGGGTATCATCATTATTTCAGAAAGGGGGGACTATCTCCATGAATATACACTACCCACTAACAGGAATGACAATTTTCCTTTCTTCATTAGATGTAAACTGATTAAAAGAGAATATGATGAGGAAATGTTGCTAGTAACATTCTTGGACTCATAAAAAAGGAACTGAACTTTCATCAGAGTGTACCAAACAGCTTGTCTCTTTCTGTCTAGGGATTCCACATTAGATGATACTATTCTTCTATTCATTTAGCTTTTAGTTTAGAGGAATTACTGTTTTCATTTCATTCCAGGCAACTGGAGGAGTTAATAGTTGTCCCCCCATTTGAAACTTTTTTTCCTACTGCTTTATGGAAATAATCAAAATATGCAATGATCTTCATTTCAGCACTGCAAACCTATTAGCAATGTCAGTTAGGAAATGTCTAGATATAAAAACGTGTCCTTGTGACAGAAACAACTGCATCATTAAATAGTTGTTCCAGTATACTCTCCTTATTAAGAGTCAATTTGGACTTTATCAAGGCCAAAATACACTTAATTGTGTGAGCATAGCATGTTACAAAAAGAATAATTATCCAATTCTGTGACCAGAGGTAGGAAAGAGCCTGTGTTGAGAATAATTGGATAGAGATGAATATCCCCTGCTTGACCTGATGTGCTCTTTTTTCTATCTATGGTAAGACATAAAACTTGCAAGAATATACTACTATACCAGTATAAGCTCAATTTCATATAAATTCCTATCATGCTTACTAATTTCAAACTAAGCCAAAGGACTTGATTTAGGTTGTATGGGCAGTACTGTCCCCACCTCAAGCTCGGATGGGCACGGGTCGCTGAAAGGCTAGTATCAGGAAAGGAGATTCTAAGATCACCAGGATAGCTTTGCGTTGTCCTTAGGATGTAACAAAGGAATATACCTTCTCTCTTAGTTCCTCCCTCTCAAGTATGGATGAAAAGAGTAGAAAAGTGCTAAACTCTGAGAGTTAGACTTAGTAAAACCAGAATTTCCCAACTGAGATATGTTTATTTATTTTGAAGAATATTTTCATGTCAAAACAAAATGCTTGATTTAGAAGAGACATTTCTTTGAAAAAAAAAAAAGAGTAGTATCAACCTTTAAATATTTTAAAGTAATTGTAGAATTATCATCTTCCACAGAATTAATCTCCTTGCTGTAATCTCAAGCAACTAAAATGTTGTGACAAAATGATTATCCTTTCTTTCTTTCTTTCTTTCTTTTTTTTTTTCTTTCTTTCTTTCTTTCTTTCTTTCTTTCTTTCTTTCTTTCTTTCTTTCTTTCTTTCTTTTTTTTTCTTTCTTTCTTTCTTTCTTTCTTTCTTTTCTTTCATTCATTTTCTTTCTCTCTCTCTCTCTCTCTCTCTCTCTCTCTCTCTCTCTCTCTCTCTCTCTCTTCCTTTTCTTTCCTTTTTTTTCTTTCTGGCCTAATTATGTGTTGTACTGCAGTTTGAATCACCAACCATAACATTTAAGATGACAGGCAGTAAGAATGTCTTGAATAATTTGCATTATCAGCAGAGTCATTCACTGCTGATTCAATTCAGACAGATATGGAAACAATAGGGAACTTATGCATAGCTTAAGTGCCAGTCACTATATGCGTGAAAGGAAATACTTTCTTCTACTACTATATTTCTTTATATATATTATATTCAGGTATTTGACTGTTGTTTACTTTACTTAAGCCAGAACATACATTTTATTTTGACCATATTTTTTGAAATATGGTTGCTTTAGATTGCTTTTTAATAGAATACTGTGTTTGAATTAAAATATCTTATATGTGACAATTTGTCAAAATGTATTTTCATATTTTAAGTGCATTAGCATATGTAAGAAAATTTAGACTCAATGATGGCTTGTGATAATGAATAGCTCAGCTCAAAATGCTGGAAACTTTTCACCAATCTCCAGAACTTCTGATGGAGAGATTAAGAAGGAAAATGTTGCTCTATCTCATCTCATTTTTAAACTCTCTAACTCACTGTAATAGGGGAAAGATAATTTATACTAGGCTGTATTATAAAGATGGTAGTTTTATTCATTTTAAGACTTCAGAATTTATTATTTTTTACCTTTGAAAAAATTCTTATAGGTATCCATGTTTTATAACCAAAAACTGTGATTATGAATTTAAATTTAATTTTAATTGTGGTCACATGGAAAATTAAAAAAATAGAATGTGAAGATTTTCTTTAGTAAAATAGAGTTAAATGGTACCACCAAACCATGCTACTTAGGCAGCAAATGATGCATTTATGTCAGAGAAAGAGAGAGAGAGAGAGAGATTTATCAGAAAAGTTCAACACATGCTTTGGCCTCAGTGGGGTATCTGGCATCAACGTGGCATTAAGCCCCCGGCAATGAAAGAAGAGTAAACTTTTATTGTCAGTAGCATGGGAAAGATATTGTCTGATCATAAACCTAGGTCTGGAGTCCTATCATCTTTGAATCTTAAAACCTCCTGAACAGTAAATAGTCTAAAAGTTTAGTGTGATGGTCATCTGAAAATAACTGTACCTGACAATAGATTATTCAGTCTTTTCCATACGATGTTGATAATAATATATTATAGTATTTTACAACATGCAAATATGTGATCTCTTGCAGATATAGCCCAACCAACTTTGAGGCAAATATATTATTTCTGCCTGTAATGCTTCTGTGGGACCAAACTAAAGCTCAGCATACATTGTCTGTGCCAGTAGATAATGTGCAATAAATGCAGATTTTGAACATTGTTCATTTGATTCTATGGGCTTTGCCTATTTATTGCACTAGAATTACCTCCAAGTGTTATTTGGGAGGATGAAGTTTTGACACAGAGTACAGAATTTTTTTTTAATAACATGGTTTGGGATGTTGAAACATTCTTTAAAATAGAGGTTGTAGCAATGTGGGAAGATCACTGAATTATAAGTCAAGAATCAGGGTTCAAGTTTTGGAAGTACTATTTAAGAGTTGTGCGAATTGCACAGTATATGGCTTTCCTAGGTCTCATTTGCCTGTTTAGAAAATGATAATAAATACCTGTCCCTCTTATTTCTCTGGATCATTAGAAGGTTCAATATCTGTATTATTATAAGATATAATATCTATATCCACATGCAGTAACCTGAAAAAATACTCTACATAGAAATGGGCCACACAGATCAGAAAGCCTGTAGACTAACTAGACCCTTTATCTTATTTTTTGGACCACTAAATGTTTAGCTGATGCTATGGGCGTCTCTCCCAGATTCCTGGGGAATCCCTTTTAGGAGCAGTGGCATGTTTTGCTAAGGGCTCAACTTCCTGTACCCTTCCCAGTAGCACTCCCTTTGGCTTTCGGAGCTGTCTCACTCACTAGGAGGCCAGAAAGTGACTGACTGGTGCTAGGCTACAAAGGCCCTTGCCTCATGGGAGACGGAGTGCGTAATCCATTTCTGCTCTAGAGTTCCACCTGGGTTCAGGCTGAGGCGAGACCTCCCCTGACCCCCACCTCTACTTGCCTTCTCCCCTGTCCCAATGCAGCTCCATTCATGCTCTCACAGGCTTCTGAGGACACACCCTTGAGAAATCACAGGTGTGAGAATCTCAACCGCAGGCTCTTCTTCTAGAAACTGGACCTAAAACAGGCTCTGATCCCTGTTGTGTAATTCAAAGCAACTTAAGGAGTGACATTTTAAGCAGTTTTAGTAACTTATTTAGTGATCACAAGCCCAAACTTTGATAGGAAGCAAAAAGGAGGACTGATTACTCAGATGAAGGTGAAGATTAAAAATTTTGAGAGGGAAGTTTTTGTCTATTTTACAATTTTGCACAGGCTAAATAAAGCCTAATAAAGATTTCCCTAGGTTGTGTTGCTGAGATGAAAATTTATCTTTACATTAAATATTATAGAAATGAGGGGTCACTCAGCCTCACAAATGATCACAAATTTAGCCTACGCTGGGTAGCTCTGCTATTTAGAGAGCTGTCCAGATACACCAAGGTTGCAAGGTTGCAGGTTCTATCCCTGTCAGGGTACAAGAAACAGCTAATGAATATATACATACATCAAAAACAAATTGATGTCTCTCTCTTTCTCTTAAATCAATCCCTCAATAAAAAAAAATTAGAAAATAAAGTGATTTAAAGAATTTAAAGTATTCCTATGTATTGACTTCTTTTTCCCCTTCTAAGATGATCATTTAAAAGGAATTCTCCTGTATCCATTTTTCATATCTGCTTTTTCTTGTCATTTTTTACTCTCTTGTGTCTGCTAACTATAGATGTGGATGACCTTGTTTTCAGTGTGGAAGTAGGTCACTCATGCACGTACTTCAGTTTTTGGCCTGGGAGCAATGATGGATGTTCGCCACCACAATACACTTTGCTAATAAGTCTCCACAGGAATCATTATCTGTTTTTGGAGGGAGTCGTGTTATACATTATTTTGTGACATCAGTGTTGCGACATATTTTAACAATAAAACTAGAACATACGTCCCTTACTTTTGTTTCCAAAGTCCCAGACTATTCCTCCTTTTCTGCCTTCATGTCTAGTGTACTCCTCAACTTTTCACCAGGGTGTCCATTGAGCACTTTCTCAAACCTTTTGCTTGGCATCGTTGTCTGCGCACCACCAGGTCACCCACCTGTATCATCATCACATATTATACTTAGTCATGCTAGTCAGTCTCCCCTGGATTTTTGATAGCCATAAATGGCTCAAGCCTATCAGATAGACTTGCTCACTCATGTTAACACTTCTTCCCACCCTACTTTTAATTATTCTCTGTCCATAGATAGCGGCTGCCCGTGAAGTCACCATAAGAGGGCAAAGCGAATCAGAGTTGATATCTTGTAGGGATGTTAACAAAAGATAAAAATATTTAAAAAGGGTGGATAGATTGTGCCACAGGGAACAAGATGATGAAGGATGCTAGCTTTGCTCTTCATTATTCATGTGTTATAATTTTTGCATTTTCTATTTATTCAATCAACAACATCATTCACAAGGGAAATATTATTGCCTCCATTTCAAGACAAGAAAACGGGGTTCTTCAGAGTCTTAAGTAATTTAAGAGAGTGCCTCACTAAAAAACATGCTGCTTTACCCATTATGCACAGTAATACTTCATCTATATATATAAAACCCTAATATGCAAATAGGCCAAATGGCAGAACCAAACAACTGGTCGCAATGATGTGTGCTGACCACCAGGGGGTGCGCATGGAACATGGTGGGCCTCGGCAGCATGCAGCAGAGAGCGGCACATGGCGGGCATCAGCTGCGGTGGGATGGTGGAGCAGGTAAGCGGGGGTGCCAGACCAAGGCAAGGTGCCAGGTCGCTGTCATCGGGGTGAGCCTCTGGTAGTTACTGAAAATTCTTTGCTCTTGCATGCCGCAGTCCTGCCCGGTGCTCACATCCACTGCCAGCACCAGCCCTGCTCGCACCCGCAGCCAGTGCTAGAGCCACCACTCGCACCCGCTGCCAGCACCTGGTGCCAGTCCCAATCGCTCCACTCCATCAGCAGGTGCGAGTGGTGGCTGCCGGCCCTGATTGCCTCTCAGGGCTTCTCCATCTCCCCCTGCTCCTGAGGGGCAATCAGGGCAGCAGTTGCTACTCGCACCTGCTGATGGCGCCGGCCCCACTCGCACCCGCTACTGGCACCAGCCCAAATCACTCCGTGCTGTCAGCGGGACTGGCGCTGTCAGCGTGTGGGAGTGGGAGCGGTGGGAGCGGGGCTGCTGGCAGAGAGGGGACCGAGGGTCGTGGTGGGAGGGGCCGGGCAGGGGCACAGAGGATGGGCCAAGACCTGCCCCTGTGTCCACCCCAGCCTTGCAGCCCACAGTTCCTTTCAAGGTGCACAAATTCATTAACTGGGCCCCTCGTAGTTATATGATTGATTTCCCAAATATGTCTGGTACAAATATTTGAGTTGCTTATTCTTTTGACATAGCTGGAAATAACAACTGAAATAGATAATCTTCATACAAAGGCTTCTTAGGCATCAAAACTAACATACTTTTTTTTCCTTTTTTTAAATCTTGTTACTAGAGGCTAATGCATGAAATTCTTGCACAGGGGAGGGAGGGTCCCTCAGCCCAGCCTGCACCCTCTCCAATCAAGGACCCCTCGGGATCAGGCCTAAACCGGCAGTTGGACATCCCTCTGGCAATTCGGGACTGCTGGCGCCTAACCACTCACCTGCCCCCCTGCCAGCCTGGTTGCCCCCCAACTGCCCCCCTGCCAGTCTGGCCACCCCAAATTGCCCCCCTGCTGGCCTGGCTGCCCACCAACTGCCTCCTTGCCAGCCTGGCCACTCCCAACTGCCCCCCTGCTAGCCTGGCCGCGCCCTAACTGCCCCCCTGCTGGCCTGGTCACCCCCTAACTGTCCGGAAGGGAGTCGGACGTCTGGAAGATGTCCGGTCACCTGGTCTAATTAGCATATTACCCTTTTATTAGTATAGATAGGATTGGGAAAGTGTTATGAAATCTCATCCTAATTATTTTTCCACTCTCTAGAGTCTTTATCTTTTTTCTTTCACTCATTCTTTTGTAGACATATTCACTATCCCTCCCATTTTTAATTCATTCTTTCTTCTGTTTCTTATGTCACAGTAGAAGATTTTCTTTCTTCAATGGGTTTTTTAAAAAAAGTCACCCTTTTTATTATTTATTCCAATCATTCTTCAATGCCTTCATATTTTAACTCTGCAAAGGTTAGTGTTATGAGGATAAATGAGAATGGCTCTGTGAAAATAGAGATGTACTACAATATATCCACTCACTTGGAATCTTTCTGGCTCATAAAGAATTACTATCTATTGTGTTCTGTTATTTGGCAGTTTTTTAAAGATACAACATGTTCCTTTGATCTACCTCATGAGAGAGTGAAATAGTATTTAGATTGCAAATATTATAACTCCCTGCATAGCCCTTAGAAAACAAATAATTAAAAACAAAATGTGGTTGCTTGAAAAGGAGCAGAAATATAGCAGTTATTGAATACAATAATTTGAGGATAAAACATTAAATTATAATTGCTAGGGTGAGGAAGAAATTAGATTTCCCCTGGATATGCAGAAAACATACACTGTGGAGTTTGCCACATACATTCTCTTCAGCTACCTTCTCAAAAAGAAAAAAAGAATGATTCAAACACTCATAAATCAAAGAATATTGTCAATTAAAATGGCAATTTATTATTTTATGAGTCAGTCCATGCTAATAAGAAGACTTGCTTCAAGTTGAATAAAACTACAATGAAGGCAAAAATGTGATATGAAGTCATTATTCAATTCAAAAAGTATTTTATCAAGATGGAGCATATACCTGATTCAATATGAAGCAAGATTCCAAGCAAGATACTAATTGTATATGTATCTGAAATAGAGATATAATAGAGACACCAACCTTGCTGGCTTGTTTTGGGTGCATTGAAATATGCATAATACACATTTCATGGTGGTTAGTGAGGTTTTTCTTTGTGTGTTATGTAAGGTATTGCTATTATAATCATTATCTGAACGTTTGATGACTGGAGTAAAAGCTCTGATTTGTTGATGATTACCCAATATTTAGATTCAAATAGTTTTGCAGGCAAAGTATTTGTTTGGCTAGAAAGTTATTTTTAAATATATCAAAATTCTTATCTTCTTTAGAGTAAAACCTAAGGGCTATTCTTTGAGGGACTGTTTTGCTCTCTAATAGAAAAAGTGTATGATTTGCAACCATCAGGGGATCAGAAATGGGATCTCTGTTTTTCTAGCCAGTTTTGGAGCAGTTTCACACCATTACCTTCAAGGGTTATGAGTCTATCACATGTCCATTAGTGCACTTACCAAAGATAAAACAAGGAATTATTTCCACGGTTCATTCAGATAATGGATGAAAAATCAGAGGACTTTCCAGATGGAGTATCAAGATTCTGTAGGGGAAAGAAAGTTTGGTTTTGAGCATTTAGAAACCTAAAGGAGGAAAATACAACTGGGTAACTTATGATATTGCTCTAGAAAATGTGAATAAACTCTATAAATTACAGTCTGTCAAGATGGAGATGACCACTAAAACCTCTCGGAATCTATGAACTTGAAGACCCATTGCAAGTCTCACTTTATTTTTAATGTTATCTTTTTGGCCCCCACTTCTGTTATAGATCTATAAAACCAAATCTCCAATTTGAAATAACAGTTGATCTTCACAAATATAAATTAAGCACGTAAATATCTGTTTATGAAACACCCCATTACAGAGCTGATCTACCTAATGCATATTCCCATAGATATGTAAATATTATAATTGAACCCATTAATTTCCATTTTACCAAATTCAAAATACACTTTATACATGATCAACATAACTCAAATGACTGTTGTCCATTTAGGCATTCCTTTTATGCACAAAAATAGTAAAATCAATATACTTTCTAGTTTCTTTTTTTTTTTTTTTTCAGTTAGCAGGGATCAAAGGGACTCTTTTTTTTTTTTTTTTATAACTTTAACATTGTGCTCATTTCCTATGTTATACTGTGTATGTTCCTCCAAGGTATTATGTATTTTTCTTGTAAATGAAGCTGCAAAATATACGTTGTGCTACTATGTTGTGGGAATGATATTGCAATAAACTCAAATGGCAATAGGAATGGTTCTGGGCCAAAGCACAAGGCTGCAACAGACAGTAAGTCTCCTGGCGGTCCTAGCACAGGCTGGTTTGATCTCTGAACTTTCATTGCTTTTCTGAACAATCCTTGGTGGACTTCTGGATCCCATCCTCTGACAGAAGTCATTGGGAGGCTGGGTTGACCGTGGTAGGAAGCAGGAAGTAACACCAACAAAAGATTGTCCTATTAGCAGTTCTTGCTCCTAAAGAGACAGAAGGAAATTCATAAGCATGGGTAGTGTTTGCATGAGATACTCAACCAAAGCATAGGAAAGGATCAGGGTACAATTGTAAATAGTTATCCGCTGAGCCTTCCTCTAACGGATGTTGAGTGTGAGCAATGACTAGAGATGAAACACAATTAAGGTAAAATGACTGTCAAGTGAGAAAGAGAACTTGTTTGTCTGTGTCTGTGTGCCTGTATGTACTGGAAGATGCCTGGTCTCTTCTTTATTTTTGCTTTTATTTTTCTCTTTGTAAGAATCCCAACCCTTAATCATCTATCCCCATCTGCTGCAAACTACCCTGCACCATTTATTTTTTCTTTTTCCTCAACAAATTCCCATCTTATCCCTACAATCTTTTCGTTCTCAGGCAGAGTTCCAAAATTATAATTGGGATTATGTTTTTTGGAAAGTAAATACATGTTTGAAAATCTTGTCACATAGTTGCTTTTGTAGAGATTACTTATGAGGTCATATTTTTAGCTTCTAATGAATTTAGAGACATTTTTAAGTTTAAATTTTGAACAGTTCTTAGTATAATGCCTCAAATTCAGCGCATCAACTGAATCATGACATAAAATAATACACCATTAGATTGCATGTATTAATTGATATTTTTACTTCCTTTTCCAAGAATTCTGTAGTCTTACCCAGAAAATAAAACTTTGCAGCTAATATGGACATCTCCATTTTAAAAATATGACTAGTTTTTTTTCTTAACTAGAAAAAAATAGTAACTTTAAAATAAGGCAGAAATCAAAGTATTTATTTTAGTAACTATTAACAGATACAAAATAAAACCAGTTCTTCATTATTAGAAAATACAATTTTTTTAAGTATAATTATTGTGTTAGGGCTAGGTAAACTAAACAGAGTTTGATTCAAATAAAAAAATAATAACTTCAGCCCAGCTGGTGTGGCTCAGTGGTTGAGCACCGACCTATGAACCAGGAGGTTACAGTTCATTCCCAGCATTTGCTGGGTTTGTGGGTTCAATCCCCAGTGTAGCGCATGCAGGAGGCAGCCGATCGATGATTCTCTCTCATCATTGATGTTTCTATCTCTCCCTTGCCCTTCTTCTCTGAAATAAATAAAAACATATTTTAAAAAATAACTTCAATGTGAAAAGAAAAATATGAAAACATAAATTATGAAAAGATAAAAATTATGCATCAATGCCTTTTCTTCTTATAATAAATGCCAGAAAAAACAAACAAACACATGTATAAATGTATCTTAGTACAAAGTGCTGCTCTCTCTTTGTTACATAATGGCAGGAATGACTAAGAAAACACAAATGAAAAGAGAAAATTTTTCATGGGTGAGCAAAGGCTGATCAGAGTTTAACAAAATATGTTTTAAAAGGTACCTCTTCCTTCTAGGTCAACACAGCAGGCCAGGACTGATACCTCTAAGAGCAGCGTGAGGGTAGATTTTAACCCTCAATCTCCCCCTCAGACAAGCGTCCTTTGTGCAAAACATGACCTACATACTCTTTGAGAACATCTCTGATGATATTCCCTCTTTACCTTCACATTCCAGCTTTATATTTACAAGCAGATATTTTAGGTAAAATATGGAATGATCTTGATGGTAACTATATCTTTTTACATAGCCTAACACTATATCACAAGGGTAATTCAACTCATGAGGTACTATAATAAATTGGTTTATTTGTTTGTTTTTGTATTTTTTTGGTTTTTGTGGGCTAGTGGTTCTAGTCTTTTTGACCAAATTTTACATTTTTCACTAAGTGAAACTGTGATGCCGTTAGTTCTTCTAAACTTAACTTTTCTTTGTTTCTGGTAGATTCAGGGGTGTTGCTGTAAGACATTTTGAAAACATGAACCAAAAATTAGGACTCAACTTTTTTTTTTTTTTTTTTTTAGAAAGTAGCACAAGTTGTAAAACCCTGTTGGCTTTGATTTTCCTCTTTTACCTTGATCTTCTTGTTGGACTTTAGTTGTCTCATACTAATCTCTCCCAATTGCTTAGTTTGGTGTTTGCTGCATCTTGTCTTGTGATTGCTACAACATAGCTTCATGCTATTTGGCCATTTCCAAACTCAAAATAAACAACTGAACTTAAGAGGAATAATTTTCTGTCTTCCTTGGGCTAATATATTAACACTAGAGGCCCGGTGCATGAAATTCGTGCATAGGGACAGCGGGGGGTGTTTATCCCTCAGCCCAGCCTGCACCCTCTCCAATCTGGGATCCGTCGAGGGATGTCTGACTGCCCGTTTAGGCCTGATCCCGATAGGATTGTGCCTAAACGGGCAGTCGGACATCCCTCTCAAAATCCAGGACTGCTGGCTCCCAACTGCTCACCTGCCTGCCTTCCTGATTGTCCCTAACTGCTTCTGCCTGCCAGCCTGATCACCCCCTAACCACTCCCCTGCCAGCCTGATTGATGCCTAACTGCTCCCCTGCCAGCCTGATTGCCCCTAACTGCCCTACACTGCTGGCCTGGTCGCCCCTAACTGCCCTCCCCTGAAGGCCTGGTCACCCCTAACTGCCCTCCCCTACAAGCCTGGTCACCCCAACTGCTCTCCTCTGCAGGCCTGGGTCCCCCCCAACTTCCCTTCCCTGCAGGCCCGGTCGCCCCCAACTTCTCTCCTCTGCTGGCCTGGTCACCCCTAACTGCCCTCCCCTGCAGGCTTGATCACCCCCAACTGCCCTCCCTTGCAGGCCTTGTGGAGGCCCTGATATCTGTGATTTCTTTATCTTCTATAATTGAAACTTTGAGCTGAGGCCAGGGCAGGCCAGGGTGCCTGGAAAGCTTGGCTTCCTCCATTGCCGGGGGCAACTGAAGCCTCCTGCTCTCTCCAGCTCTCTGGCTGCTGCCATAATTATTGGGTTAATTTGCATACTTGCTCCTGATTGGATGATGGGTGTGGCTTGTGGGCATAGCAGAGGTATGTTCAATTTGCATGTTTCTCTTTTATTAGATAGGATTTATTTCTGAGACTACTCCATTTCTAACATCAGTGAAAACAATGGATAGTAAACCAGATTCCCCATTGTTGCTGGTATTTGTGTGTGACTCAGTAGAATCAATCTCTTGCACCTCTTGATTCTCCTGAGTTAGAAAATCTGTCATTTCATCATAAAATAGAATTTGATCAGTTTGAAAAATATGGTATGCAGAAGTTCTGTACTATTCTTCATGCTATTAGAAAATTTTTCAAATTGATTTTGTTTGACATGTTCATATATTTTTCAACCAAAAGTTATGTCAGGTGGGAAAATAGTATCTTTCATGTTTTTAAAAGACAAGGTTCAAGCTAAGAACTATATCAGGTACTTCTCTATTCACCATGGTAAAGTTTGAGTCATAGAGTAAGTGCTTCATAAATTTCTCTTGAATTGAATTCCTTAGCCAATTTCCAGATCATAGTTTCATGCTAGTTTCCCAGGTCTAAAAAGTGACAATTAATAATTTTGTTGAAATTCTAAAAAGAGGCATACATCAATATAAATGCATAAATGTTTTGCCTTCTACAGTTTCAGTTACAAGTGTGATCTGAAAATATTAAGTGGGAAATTTCAGAGAGAAACAATTCACACATTTTAAATTGTGCTCCATTCTGAGTAGTGTGATGAAATCTCTTGCTATCCCACTCTGTTCACGTGGGACATAATTCATCCCTTTGTCCATGTCCACTTTGTACGGACACTATCTGCCTATTAGTCACTCAGTAGACATGTTGGTTAGCAGATAGACTGTCTAGGTATTGCAGTGCTTGTGCTCAGGTAACCCTTACTTTACTTAATAATGGCCCACAGTGCAAGAGCAGTGATGCTGCAATTCGGATATGCCCAACAGAAGCTGTGAAGTGTATGTTTATTTAGGAGAAAACATAGTATATCTAGGGTTCCGTACTAACTGTGGTTTCAGGCATCCACTGATGGTCTTGGGACTTATCCCTGTGGATACAGGGGGATTACTGCATAGTGTACACTGAGGGACAGAAAATAGGAATCCTGCCTTGAAATACAGAGAAATTCCCCCAGAAAACTCTTAGGCCTTAAATTCTAAATGAGTTATGCCTTTGGATTCAAGCAAGGACAATTTGCTCAAATTGAAAGGTGTGTGTGTGTGTGTGTGTGTGTGTGTGTGTGTGTGTGTGTGTAGGGGTGTATAATATTTTGGGATTACATATATATTTTGATATATGATTAGGAAATGCATCAACAAAACCAAGAGATCATTTGCAGTCTTGCATTTGCTTGTATAGTGTGTAGCAATGGGGAAAAGAATCCATTTCAATCTTAAAGGATATGCAAAGGCATTAAACAACCTTGAGTTTAATTAGAAAACCTATAGGACTGGATAAAGGAATCCTATATAATAAAAGTCTAATATGCAAATTGACCAAACAACAGAACGACCAGTGGAACAACCGGTTGCTATGATGTGCACTGACCACCAGGGGAAGATGCTCAATGCAGGAGCTGTCCCCAGCCCGCAGGCATCAGGCCAGCCAAAGCGGGTGCGAGCGGGGGCCCCCCAATCGCCCTGCCATTTGCCCCACAGATCAGCTCTGATTGTCAGCCAGGCCTAGGGACCCTACCCATGCACGAATTTCATGCACCAGGACTTTAGTATTTTATATTGCCTTATTACAGAAAGAACATAAGTGAAGAGTGATTTTGGGAATGGATGTGCGAGGGTCACACGTGGACAGGCATGGGTAGTATTGAAGCACATTGGAACAATATAAATTTGCTTTGGAATGTAGCCTAGTAACTAATTAATGCCATGCTATTTTTTCCCCTTGAAAACCATAGAAACAAAAACATTTGACTTAATTTTAAAGATCAGTTGCATTTCAGCTGTTGCTAGTTTTAAATGTTCACTCCCTGAATTCATTTCACTTACATTGTACTTCACTGTCTCATGTAGTTTAGAAAGAATGTTTGAAGACACTAAGCTATAAACAGCTATCAACAAAAAAAGCCCAGCCTCCCAAATTACAATTAAACATTGAGAAAGTTTATATTATTGGTCACTCTTTTAGAGGTGACTTGATTTTTACATGAATTATAATGTCGTGGCTATATTTTTGTACCCTGGAATTGTGATATTTAATATTGTTATCACAACAAGGAACAAACAATTGCTTAAGGAAATGGGTGATCCTCCTGCTCTGAGCTACAGTGCTGACTCAGTCATGCAGAACTAATTTCCTGGCGGTCTCTGAATGCACATAAAGCTGCTCTGTAGCTGCCGCTGACAATGAACTAGTGACTGGAAAAAGGAATCTTAAACACAGTCACATCTCCTGACTGTGAAAATCCTGTTCACAAGGCATGCTGATCTAATACGCTGCACCACAGAAATAACATTTAAAAAAAAAATATGGCTCCAGAGTATACAAAGTTCCTCATTTTCTATTGGGGGTGGGGTGTTGCTAGGCAACTAAATCATTTTTACATATATTCCTCAGAGCACCAAAATTCTATTTTGGGTATTTCTTTACCAAGAATAACATTGAAAAGTTTGCTAGACACATGATTTTATAGTAAATATGTGTCATGTGATATCTTAAACGAAGCAGTTATTTAACATTTGAATGACTCTTTTCAAGAAAGTCCTAAAACAATTTCGGTAGAGTGTGTTATAGCAAGAGTGATAATATCTGATATTTAAAAAAGAATATACCATTCGAACCCATGTGTAACCTAATTACAATGATTAGCTTGCTAATTAGTGTTTATTGATCGGGATGGATCAAGTGATTGGATTTTGTTTTAAAGTGCAAATATTAGAACCAAATAGGTTTCCCAGAATACTATTTGGCAGAAAATGCAGCTAAAGTTGCATCATACAGTTACTCCATGTGGTTTTGCAAGGAGCTAATTGTACTGGCGATCTGGGCATAGGAAAAGACTTTACTGCCCTCTAGTAGTTATAGGGCTTGCCAAATTCATTTGGGAAATTCATTCTATTTAGGAATTTAGAGATATTTAAGAGAGTAATAGCATTAGTATCTAAGAATAAAGATTAACTTAAATGTGCTAAAGTTGAAGACAACTCTCAATCATTTTCCCCCATCATCTTTATGTTAATCATTACTATGAAATTCAATTAAAAGATAGTGATATCGCATGCATCATTTTAATCAAGTTTTATTGACCTTTACATCATGTATGATACCTTCTAATCAAAATCCATTTTTTGAAAAAAATTTAAATATAAAGAAAGAGATATATATTTTTTGTCATAGTGGAAGACATGGTATGGAATAAAATGTGTTGGGGCTTTAAAATACACAACTAAGTTGACTAGAGTAGATTTTAAGTTCAAAACAATCATTTAAAAGTATTTTATATTGAATTAGTCATTAATTTTAAATATGAATAAACAGTTATTGTAATTAATTTTAAAATAATGGGGTTCATTGACAATATATTACTATTTCCAACTCATTGAATCCTAGAAAATTATAATTAGAAGGAACCTTTTTATCTTATTGGGCCCAATAATTAATTTAAGAGGATTTTCAAATTTCCAAGTGTTTGAAACTATTAAAATATAAATATTTGTTATCAATGTCTATTTCTAGCCAATATAAATTATTTTTTGGAAATTTGGAGATTGTTTTTATTTGTGTGTTTCAGTTTAGACCAATTTCTGAAAATGTTTTATGGAAATTTAAAGTCACATTTTCTATATGAGGTTAAGAAGTCAAAATACACATCAACATTTTTCCTTACTGATTATGTTGTATGTTCTTCAGGTCTTCATACTTCTACTTCATCTGACACAGAATGAATGATTATTTTAAATTTTATATCCTAAAAGTGTTTCTCTCAATTTATTATTTTTTCTTAACAGATTTTCTACCTATATTTTCTTATTATATTATTCAATTAATAGAAGCATACCAGTTATGTTTTTACTGTATAGATAATTTTAATTAGTATAAATATTTGTTATATTCGTGCTTTTTATTTAAATTATTTTCTGATCTAAATATTTCAACTTTTATGTTTTTGTTATACATTTTGCTTATTACATTTCTTTAAAAATGTTTGTATCATTTTGGTACTCTTGTGGTGGACATCTATTATTGCTTTTGTTTGCTTTTCATTTCTTCCTTTTGCAAAAGCTTCCTCTGCTCATGCGGCTATTATATACTCCACCTTGGCTGCCACAGGTATGGCTCTGTGATTCCCACACACCTGGCTACAGTGATAATTCAGAAAAGGGGAATGGTAATACCTACATCACAGAGTTCTTGTGAGAATTAATAGTCTATGTAATTTAATAAGAATTGATATTATATATAAAGTGCTTAGAATATAGTGAGGCACATAGCAAATATATATATTAGCTAATATTTTTAGTTTCTTTAATTTTCCTTAAGAGACTGTTTTCTTTATATTTTCTGTAAGAGGGAGATCTTTTCTTCCTTCCATCTATCTATCACTATATTCATTTCTCTCTATCATCTATTTAAAATTTACTACTGGTATATATATATATATTAGCATATCTAGTTCTAATTTAAACCTAGGCATGGAATAATTTTATTTGTCTCATATCTTGGTATGAGCAGAAATATCTGCAGGCAGATTTTCTTCCACAAGAATCATTTTTTTAAAATGATAATTATACTTACGATCATTACATCTGTTCCATTTGTTCTTAATTCTTACTCAGTAGCACCTATAATTCATCAGCTAGGTCTCCATTATCTGCCCTCCTTATGTATATTCCATTTTATTTTCATTTTCCTTGGAAGCTTTTCCATTTTTGTCACTCATTCACTTCTCTGCACTATTGAACTTCCTTTTTGTGGATTTTCCTATTGGAGAACTTAATTCTGGTGTTCCATTTTAGGTATTTGTCACTCTTTCCATATCTTTGTTGGAACCCCAATGCATTTCTGTACCCTGAGCACTCACTCAGTCCATTGTCTTTTAATCTCATCTTTAATTCCATGTTTCACAGTATCCACTGCTTGTATGTGCCTTATAGCTAGATGTACAAAGTAGATGCTTTCCAACTATTCCATTTGGTTTCCTAGAAAAAAAAAAAAAGCTTTTTAAAGTGTATAATTTGTCTGTCATTCTTGAAGGAAATTCTTCCTTTTTCTTAGATTGAAAAATTTTCTCTGCTGTTGCTAATAATTTATTCATCTTAAATGAGACAGCTTTATATAGGAAGGATGTTTGTCAACAGGGAGAACATGAATTCTTTCAATAACATTAATGTTCAGCATGGCATGGACAGAATCCTTCTCAGCTTCAAGCTATAGAATCTAATGTGTACACAGCCTTAACAAATGCCCGTGGCCTTGTAGCCTTATATAAAACAGCTTTAGTGGCTAAGGAGGAAGCTTTTCCTGCTCGCATTGACTGGTTACCTCTGGGAGAAAAATCTATTTCTGTATAATAAAATGCAATTTGTATTACTACTTTGACCAAAAGGAATACATAAAAATACAATTGACAAAATAAACTGTATCCAGGACACTCTCAGACTTCACCTTTAAGACTAGCTTTTATTCTGAGAAACAGAAGAAAGAGAGCACTTCGATTTAGTCTAACCCTGGGAGCTGTAGCTCTAAGTGGGTGAAGGGATAAAGGTACCCATGATGCCTGGGAGGGTGGCAGAATCAGTGTGGATTGAGGGGTTTGAAGAGTGGACTGTTCTCAGAGAGACACTCCCCCAGAGGAAGGAGCGAACATTGTTTCTTATTGATAAACTCTAAGTTTCAGTAGTAGTGAATCTTAAAAGAGTTGAGTTTAATCTAATTCTAACAGTTTTCTTGGTTGACCCTGCTAATCTAGTTTTTGACCAAAGCATTCATTGATCACTGGTAAGTCCTCAATATGATTCTTCTGTGAAAGTATAACACATTCTTACATTTCAGTGTTGTTATGGTTTTTGTGACTTTTTGTGAGTCTTCTTGGCTGTATATATGAATAGTTAATTGCTGTTTTTTCGGAAAGTAATAGCATGCATAGAAATTTTTATTAGACTTGTAATTCTAGTAGCAATATATCGGACAGGTTAATCTGGGGGCGGGGGGTGGGGAACTGCTGTTACAGAATATGTATAAATTCTGAATAACATTTACCAAAACAACATCTTAAAGGATTACTTGAGCATTCAGGAAACTCAGAAAAACTCTGAGAGTAGAAAGCAAAGGTGGAGGCTTCCTCTTTGTCGCATCTACTGCGAGGATGAAGACCATTCTCAGCAAATCAGACTGTGGACATCCCAGAAATGTGGGCGTAACTCTGAATGGACACACAGTTATTGTGAAGGGCCCCAGAGGCACCCTGCAGAGGGACTTCAACCACAACCATGTAGAGTTCATTCTCCTTGGAAAGAAAAAGAAGAGGCTCCGGGTTGACAAGGGGGCGGGGGAATTGAAAGGAACTGGTTCGCACTAGCTGCAGTCATGTACAGCACAGGATCAAGGGTGTTGCACTGGGCTTCCGTTACAAGATGAGGTCTGTGTACGCTCACTTCCCCATCAACGTCGTTATTCGGGAGAATGGTTCTCTTGTTGAAATTAGAAATTTCTTGGGCGAAAAATACATCCACAGAGTTCGGATGAGGTCAGGCGTTGCTAGTTCAGTATCTCAAGCCCAGACAGAGTTGATTCTTGAAGGAAATGACATTGAACTTGTATCAAATTCAGCTGCTTTGATTCAGTAAGCCACAACAGTTAAAAACAAGGATATCAGAAAAAGTTTGGATGGTATCTACGTTTCTGAAAAAGGAACAGTTCAGCAGGCTGATGAATAAGATCTAAGTTGTCCAGTTATAGAAACACCGAGATGCCTAATGATTTGTCACACTTGTTTGTGAAACTATAAAGATGTACAGTAAAAGCCTTGTATTGAAAAAAATAAATAAATAAAAAGGAAAGGTGGAATTAAAATCACAGAGGTTGCAAGTCTGAAATTTCTCTTAGGCCATTCTAGAGTATTTGCAGTTTGATAATCAAGGGGTTTTGTTTTTAACCATCCTATAGAGACAGGACAAGACCTTGTTTGAATGTATAGAAGGTAATAAGAAGGAACCAAAACAATAAAACACTAGAAATTAATCTACAGCTTCCAACAGAGCAAGGCTTTTCCATATGTGTCTGTAAACTCCTGGTCAGAGGAATTATATTATCTATTACATTGTAACTAAGGGCCTAAAATTCAAATATGTTTTGATTTTAAAATTATACTTTGTTGGCCAGAAAGCAACAAGCTGAGAAACTAAGATGAAAATATATCCCAAGCCAAGAAGCACCTGATAAAGGCAAATGTAAAGATGCTCAAAGAAATCAGAGTCAACTCCATTCTTATAGGATTCCCAAGGATAAATTTTTGTTTAAGATTAGGTCAGGGATTTCTGCTTCCAGCAATGGTGAACTGTGCTAATCAGACTAATCCTCTGGCTGAGAACCAATGAAAAGTGGTATAGCTAAGCTTTGGAAACAGCTCAAATGCCCATCAGCAGATGAGTGGATAAAAAAGCTGTAGTAGTTCTAGCAGGTTTGGCTCAGTGGATAGATCATCAGCCCTTGGTTTGAAGGGTCCTGACTTTGTTTCCAGTCAAGGGCATGTACAGGTTGCAGCTTGATCCCCAGCCCTGGCCAAGGGACATGCAGGAGGCAACCAGTCAATCCTCACATCAATGTTTCTGTCTGTCTTTCCTTCTCCTTTCCACTCTCTCTAAAAGCCAATGGGAAAATATCCTCAGGTGAAGATTAACAAAACAAAAAAGCTGTGGTACGTTTACACAATGGAATACTACGCAGCTGTAAAAAAAGAACTCTTACCCTTTGAGACAGCATGGATGGACCTGGACATTATTATGCTAAGTGAAATAAGCTAGTCAGAGAAAGATCAGGATCACATGATCTCACTCCTATGTGGACTCTAATGAACAAAATAAACTGATGAACAAAACAGATCCAGAGACATTGAAGCATGGAACACACAGACAAATTTCAGAGGGAAGGCAGGGGTGGGTGGTTGGGTGGGAAGTGATTAATAGGGGAACATATATGCATATATGCATAGCCCGTGGACACACACAATAGTGTGGTGAAGGCCTGGGAGGGGCAGATGCGGGGTGGAGAGGGTCAATGGGAAAACAAACAAAGGGGACATCTGTAATACTTTCAACAATAAAGGTAAATTTTTAAGAAGTGGGATAAATATAGATCTAGACCTAGAGTGATATTGTTATAGATAGCTATAGGAAGGCATAGAAAAATACCAAGAAAGTGAAGAAATACTTGATCAAGATCTTGGAGAGGCTAGTGACTCAGGGACATGAGCAGCACTTGGGTTTGCTTTTATTCTGGAGATACTTGTCTATTTTGAAGGGGACTGATAATCTGAAAAGTTGGGAACAATTTTGGTAATCTTATATTTGAAGCGTTAGATGTTAAAGTCAAGGGCCTGCCAAGTGGTATAGGCTAATGAACATGCTTTCTGTGAGTTGAGACAGAATTACTCTCTAGGAATAAGGGGGAAGCAGAAGTAGAAATGATCTAACAGAGACTCAAGCTCAGCATTACTTCATCTCAGTTCTGAATTGGATTGTAATTCTCGCAGAATGATTCTCCCCAGGCACTTGGCAAATGCAAAGCAAATTCTCTGTGGAGGAAAATAACATTGTCTGGGCCCGAAATTATTTCTACAACTTTTATGCACAATATCCACCACTCAATCAAAACTAACCAGACATATCAGGAAAAAAGACAATGTGATTCTAAACCATAACAACAATAGATAATTGAAACAGAACCACAGGGGATCCAGATAATGGAGTTGTCAGAAAAAGACATTAAAGTAATCATGTTTAATACACACAATAAAATATGAGTAACATTGAGATTTTCAACAGATAATTGGAAAGTATAAGAACCAAATAGAAATTCTATAACTGAGAAATACAAAATCAAGAAAAGGAAGAACATTATATATTTAATGTGAACCCTTGATCCTGCCTCCAACATGTGCCTTCTCAAATTGGAAAATGTTTTGAGGTTATGGTATATTCTATTTTTCTTTTTATGCTTGTAATGATTTGTGAGTGGGCCCCAGTTATTTTACTCTTATTATTTTAAAAATATAATGCAGCCAAGACCGGTTTGGCTCAGTGAATAGAGCGTCGGCCTGCGGACTCAGGGGTCCTGGGTTCGATTCCGGTCAAGGGCATGTACCTTGGTTGTGGGCACGTCCCCAGTGGGAGGTGTGCAGGAGGCAGCTGATCGATGTTTCTCTCTCATCAATGTTTCTAACTCTCTATCCCTCTCCCTTCCTCTCTGTAAAAAATCAATAAAATATATTAAAAAATAAATATATATATATAATGCAATGGTCTCATTTGCAATATACCTTATATAGATTGAGCAACATCATGTACATGTGTATATATACATATAAACATATGTATTTACATACCCAATGTATATATTTTTTCTTTACCTAACATTTACCAGTTTTTCTCATCATTTGATTGTGTCATTGGGTATCAAAAATGGGTTTTAATTAGGAGTTTTAAACTTGCATCAATGCTTCATAAGCATTTTAGTAAAATTTGAAGGTAAAGTAGTAACTAATTCAATCGGCATCTTAAATTTTAATGTCATCACTTGACATATTTTTGATAACTCATTTTATCATCCACATTTTAAAGACTGTTTTCTCTTCTTTCTGCCAGTAATTCATTGCCGCATATGAACGTTTCAGTGATGAACAAGAAAATATCCCTCCCCTCCAGAGCATATGTACTACAGAGGAGGTGGTTAAGTAAGTAGGCTATTAAAACTTGGTATAATAGTTTTAGGTTAGAAATAAATGCAAGATGGAATGCTATTATCTCACCTAAAAAAAGATTAAAATAATTTGGGTAGGATTTTTGAAAGATATTTTTCACATATTGGCTAAGTAACACATATTGAGTACATGTCATATTCCAGATCTATTTGGACATCTTGAGCCCTAGTTAATGTATTTATACAGCCTCATTCTATACTTGAATTACATCCCTAGATTTGTTTCCTAGCAGCTTCTAGGGTAAATGTTAATTAAAATAATGTTTGTTTCTTTTAATTGTTAATTTTACATCGATGCAGTTAAACATTTTCATTTTAAAAAAGAAAGATGTGCAAGATGGGAACTCTCCAATCTATAAGGAATGCAAAAGTTTTCTTGAAGGAGTTGCATTTACCTTAAACATGAAGGATCAATATGTGATGACTGAGGAGGAATAGCATTTCAAGTGGAAGTTACTAAAATCAGTAAAAAAATATTGCATCTATGGGACAATAATTTAAAGGCAATGGGAAAGTGCTAATATTTTGGGTGAGAGAGGCAAATCTGGATGTGATCATGAAGAGTATTATCCTCATTTTAAATACTTCTACTGCTAGAGACAGAACCATTCAAGACTTTTAAAGATGAGAAAATACTATAAATACTTTGTTTTTTAAAAAATCCAATCTGGCTGCAATATGGTAAAAATATTCTTTTGGTCTAGTCTAGAAGTTAAAATACTTATGGCTGTAATCCAGAGAAACTTTTATAGGGTTCAAAGATACCATTAATGGGAACCAAGAGAAGAACATGTCTTCAAGAAATACTAGATCTAGACCTGTCCCATCCAAAATATTGGCTATCATTCATATGTGGATATTTGAACATTTTAAATGTAGCTAGTCGAAATTAAGATATACTGTAAGTATAATTTATACACTGATTTCAAAGACTTTGCATGAGAAAATAGAAAATACCTCAATAATAGTTAATATTGATCACATATTGAAATATTTGGAGTATGTTAGTTTGAATATATTAAAATATATTTCAACTGTTTATTTTTACTTTTTAATGTGACTACTAAAATTTTTAAATAAAAAATAGGTAATATAGACAAGACCTGGAAATTGTTTGAACATACAGAAGCGTGAGAAATATGTCATAAGAATGAACACTGGATCTTGGCATGCACAATGTGCAGAGACAAGGATTCTTTATTTTTTTGGAAGGCAATAGCATAGGCTCAATTTCAGTCACTTTGAATGTGAAATATCAGTAATTTTTTTACATGGAAGTTAAAAAAACAGAAAAAAATTATGATTTTGGACTTGAGAGATTTTTACAAGGAATTCAAATTTGGTCACCCTTAAGTTATTTACAATTTATCAACATTTGTAAAATGCTTATACATATATGCTTTTATTATATCTGATTATATATTTAGAAGAAATTCATAGAAGTTATAAATATAAAGATTATTTAGGATAGGACTACAGAAATTATCCACATAAATAATTTCTATATAGGAAAATAATATTTTTTATTTAAAAAAATATTTATAGAGGAGAGATCCAAGATGGTGGCGTAGGTAAACATCTGGGCTGCTGCCGTCCACAACAATTTCCAAAACTACAACTAAAAGACAGAATGTCTATCACCCAGAACCACGGAAAAGCTGGCTGAGTGGAAGCTCTACTAGACTGAAAGAGAGGGGAGCAAGCAGGGCACAAATGCTGAAAAACTGAGGTACAGGGGAGCGTGCGCACAATACGGGCTGGCGGCGGAACCCAGCTGGCGGCGGGCGTTGCTTTCTTCAATCCGAAGAGAGACAAGCTCCCAATCTCTCTGAAATCCAGTTTCTGGGGAGAGACTGGGCTGTCTGCCATCGGGTCGGAGAGTGAGGGTGGCTTGCTAGCAGAGCTGCGTGGAGGTACAATTGTTGCCTGCACTGGGGCACGAGACGTGGTTGGAGGCGGCTCACTGCCAGTCATCGTCTGCCACGCCCTAGCCTAGCGACACTCTGAGACTCCACCCCACACAATCTACAAACACACCCAAGCTCCTAGCAGTGGCTTTTGCATATGAATGGCCTTCTCTATTGCAGTTTAAGCTAGTAAACTTGCAACCCTATGCAGACAGCTTCAAAGCCTCCAAGCTCCAAGCAGGGAGGAGAGGACGGCAGTTCTCGCTGTAGCTTCTGCAGGGTGGCCTCAGACAGTAGCTGACTGCACCCCATTGGAGATCCAGAAGCCAGTATACCTAGTGGTCAGTATGACACACCAGATTTCAACTCCTCACATCCATAAGTGACACATTCGGGAGGGGGACTCAGTGAGCACCAAAGCCCCACTGAAATAAGTCCTGTACCATAAGCGTGTCTCCAGCGCAGCAGTGCTTCCATTATAGACACAGTGGGTTCTCAGAGCCAATTGGCCTGAAGGTTCCTCCCAGTGTACCAACAGCAATCAAGGCTTAACTACACCAAGACTTTGCACGTAGCCCACAAAGGGGTGTACCAAGAGTGACCACCTAGGGTGAGTGGGGAAGCTGAGCTACCAGCCCCTATAGGTCACTGACCACACAAAGCCACTCCATCAACACAGGGAGGCAGCCAAAATGTGGAGACACTGAAGCTTGTCACGAATAGGAGAGATGGAGGAAAGTAAACTACTGGATGACACAGTGTTCAGAACCACATTTATAAGGTTACTCAAGAATCTTCTAAAAACCACTGAGAAACTTGAAGAGACCTCCGAGGAACTTAGTGAGACCTTCAAGGACCTTAATGAGAATGCCAAAAAAATGGAAAAGGACCAGTCAGAAATTAAGTATACACTGTCTGAAATAAAGAATATACAGAAACTCAACTGTAGATCACCGTACCCCAAGAGTCAAACCAAAGATCTGGAATATGAGGAAGCAAAAAATACCCAACCAGAGAGGCGGAAAGAAAGAAGAATCCAAAAGTGTGAGGATAGCATAAGGAGCCTCTGGGACGGTTTTAAGCGTACCAACATCTGAATTTTTGGGGTGCCAGAAGAAGAGAGAGAGCAAGATACTGAAAACCTATTTGAAGAAATAATGACAGAAAACTTCCCCCACCTGGTGAAAGAAATAGACTTACAAGTTCAGGAAGCGCACAGAATGCCAAACAAGATGAATCCAAAGAGGACCACACCAAGACACATCCTAATTAAAATGCCAAGGGCAAAAGACAAAGAGAGAATCTTGAAAGCAGCAAGAGAAAAACAGTTAGTTACCTACAAAGGAGTACCCATACGACTGTCAGCTGATTTCTCTACAGAAATTATGCAGGCCAGAAGGGAGTGGCAAGAAATATTCAAAGTGATGAACAGCAAGAACCTACAACCAAGATTACTCTACCCAGCAAAGCTATCATTCAGAATTGAAGGTCAGACGAAGAGCTTCACAGACAAGAAAAAGCTAAAGGAGTTCATCACCACCAAACCAGGATTACATGAAATGCTGAAGGGTATTCTTAAGAAGAGGAAGAAGAAGAAAAAGGTAAAGGTAAAAAATTATGAACAACAAAAAAGACATCAAATAGCTACCTACCAACAAGTGAATCTAAAAATCAAGTGAATAAAAAAATCTGAAGAACAGAATGGACTGGTGAATATAATAGAATCAGGGACATAGAAAGGGAGGGGACAGACAATTCTCAGGGGGAAGGGGGTCTGAGGGGTGCATGAAGAGATTGGACAAAAATCTTACACCTATGGATGAAGACAGTGCCGGGGGGTAAGGGCATGGGGTGGGGTGGGGAATCAGGTGGAGGAGAGCTATGGGGGGGGGGGGGGAGAAGAGGAACACCTGTAATAATCTGAATAAAGATTTATTAAAAAATTAAAAAAAAATATTTATAATTTCTTTCTTGAAAAATTGTGCCTTAAATATTTGAATTTTCCAGTAAATTCATCTGGGCATGATGCTTTCCGATTTGAAAGGTTACTAACTATTGACTCAATATCTTTAGTAGATATAGGCCTATTCATATCCTCTGTTTCTTTTTGTATGAGTTTTGGCAGGTTTGTTTTTTAAGGAATTAGTCATTTTATCTAGATTTTCAAATTTGTGGGCATAGAGCTATCAATAGTATTCCTTTATTATTTTTTTTAAAATTTCCATGGGAATTGTAGTTATGTGTTCTCTTTAATATCTGATCTTAATAATTTGTGTCCTCTCTCTATTTTTTTAATTTAGTTTGGTGATTTTGTTGATCTTTTCAAAGAACCAAGTTTTTTTGTTTTGTTTTTTCTCTATTGATTTTCTGTTTTCAATTTCATAGAGTTATGGTCTAATTCTTTTTATTTTCTTCTGCTCATTTTTATTCAATTTATCTTTTCTTTTTGAGTTTTCTAAGGTGAAAACTTAAATTATTTATTTTAGTTCTTTTCTAATATATGTACTCAATGCTATAAATTTCCTTGTACATCCACAAATTTAGATAATTTTCATTTTCATTTTTATTTAGTTCAAATATTTTAAAATTTCTCTTGAGATTTCTTCTTTGACCCACAAATTTATTTAGAAATGTGTTATTTAATCTTCATGTATATTAGGTTTTTAATTTACCTTTCTGTTACTGATTTCTAGTTTAATTTCATTGTGGTCTAAAAGCAGTGTTTATGCTATTTCTATACCTTTAAATTTGTAAAGGCATATTTTTTGGCCCAAAATGTGCTCTCTCTTGGTGAAGGTTCATGTTAGCTTGAGAAGAATGTGCATTTTGCTGATGTTGGATGAAGCAGTGTACAAAGGTCATTTACAGGGTTTGGGCAAAAGTAGGTTTACAGTCATGAGTATGCGAATAGAGTTCATTCCTGTATTATTTATTAATTATTGTAATATTTTTTATACAAACAAGAGTAAACCTACTTTTGCATCACCCTGTATATTCAGCTGATTGATGGTGTTGTTGAGTTCAACTGTGCTCTTACTGATTTTTGCCTGCTGCACCTGTTCATTTCTGATACAAAGGTATTGAAGCTCCCAACAACAATAATGGACTCATCTATATCTCTTTGTAATTCTATCAGTTTTTGCTTCACATAACTTAGGTGTATACACATTAAGAATTATAATAACTTGTTGGGGAAATGACCCCTTTAGTATTTTACAATGCCCCTTTCCTCCCTGATGTCTTTCCTTACTTGGAAGTCTGTTCTGTCTAAAATTAATATAACTACTCCTGTTGTGTGAGCGTTTGTTTTTTTGTTAGAGTTAGCATGGTATATTTTTGTCTATTCATTTACTTTTAATCTATATGTGTTTTTAAATTTAAAGTGGATTTCCTGTAAACAATATATAGTTAGGTTGTGGTTTTGATCCATTCTGTCAATGTCTTCTGGTGTGTGCATTGAGACTATTACTATTCAGTGTGATTATTGACATAGTTGGATTAACATGTCTCATATTCATTACTGGTATCTGTTTGTTGCTCATGTTCTTTGTCACTGTTTTTTGTCTTCCACCCCTTTTCTGCATTTTGTAGTTTTATTTAAGCATTTTAAATGATTATATTTTTTCTCCTTTCTTAGCGTAATCAGTTTTACTTTTTTTAGTGGTTACCTTAGAATTTGGAGTATATATTTACTCAAGTCCACTCCTTTTTAAAACTGTTTTATCCTCATCCAAGGATATGTTTATTGATTTGAGAGAGAGGGAGACATCAATGTGAGAAACATTACCACCTGTATATGCTCTGACCAGGGATCAAACCTGCAACCTAGATATGTGCCCTGACTAGGAATCGAACCCTCGACCTTTTGGAGTACAGAACAATGCTCCAACCAACTGAGCCACCTTACCAGCACTCACATCCACTCTTGAATAACATTGTATAATTTTTGGTACTGTGAGTACTTTACAATAACAAAATAATTCTAATTATTTTTCTTATATCTTGTGTTATTGGGTCATTCATTTCACTTATCTATGAGCATGCATGAGGATATATATGATAAATACATAAGCATATATAATTAGAAATGTGGCTGGTATTATTTTGAAGAAAAAAAACTGTTATCTGTTGAATCAATTGAGAATAAGAAAAAGAAAAGTTTTATTTTACCTTTACTTATTCCTTCTTCAGTGCTCTTTCTTGTGAAGATGTAAGTTTCTGATCTATATAATTTTCCTTATCTCTAAAGAACTTCTTGAAAGTCAGGTCTACTGGCAACAAAGTCCCTCAAATTTTGCTTGTTTTACAAATTCTCTATTTCTTCAGTTTTCAAGGATAATTTCACAGTGTACCGAATTCCAGGTTGGTATCCTTTTTTGCTTGTTTTATTTTGTTTCTTTCAATACTAAATCTTTAAGTCTACTATCTTCTTGCTTGCAAGGTTTCTGAGGAGAAATCATACGTAATTTGTATCTTTACTCCTCTAGAGGTAAAAAATCCGTTTATTCCCTTGATAGGAAAGCTTTCTTCAGGATTTTTTCTTTGTATTTGTTTTTCTATAGTTTAAAGATGAGATGCCTAAGTATAGCATTTTGTAATTATCTCTGATCTTCCTAGGTCTGTGGTTTAGTGTCTGACACTAATTTGGAGGAAATTTTCAGTCATTATTTCTTCAAATATTTCTTCTATTCTTTTTCTCTTTCATATCCTTCTGGCATTCCAATTACATGTATGTTACACATATAGTTGTCACATGGTCCTTGGATATTCTGTTCTCTTGTGTTCAGTCTTGGTTCTCTTTGCTTTTTGGTTTTAAGGATTCTAATGATATGTCACCTGGCTCAGAAGTTCTTTCCTCAGGTTTGTACAGTCTACTAATAAGTTCATCAAAGGCATTTTACATTTTTGTTACAGTGTTGCTGTTGTTTTTAATCTCTAGCATATCTTTTTGGTTCTTTCTTAGGCTTTCTGTCTCTTTGCTTACATTGTTCATCTGTGCTTACATGATGTCTGTTTTACCCATGAGAGCCCTTAGCATACTAATTATAATTGTTTAAAATTCCTGGGATGATAATTCCAATATCCCTGCCTTGTCTGGTTCAGAGGCTCACTCTTTGTTTTCAAATTGTGTTTTTTGCCTGTTAGTCGTTCTTGATAGTCAGACATGCTTTAGTTAGGCTGTTACTAATATGGTAGTAAGATGTGAGGGGAAGGAAAATATTCCTTAGTGCTGTGATATAGTCTCAGTCTTTTAGTTGGCCTGGGTCTGTGATTTGTAAATTTCACAAGGTTGAGCTCCTGGAGGTAAATCTCATGATATTGTGGGGCCCCCTAGGACTGGGACACCTGGAGAGTTTAACTCCGAGTTGTCCACCCTGAGCCTCCAGCAATTTGTAAGTCACAGTTCAGATTTTCCTACTCCAGCCCTGGTCTCCACGGCTCTTTTCCTCCCTGCGTTTGTCTCTGTCTCTCCAGTGACAGCAGTTTGCCCAGTGTCCTCCGCTGTCTTACGGATGCCAGAAGAACTGTTGATGTTTTAGCCCATTCAGATTTTTATTTGTTGTTAGGATAGAGTGGCAACTTTCAACCTCCTTACATGTGGAACTGGGCTGCCTTTTAATTTTTTAAACAAAATTAGCATATTACATTTGTTAAGCTTCCCAAGACGAAAAGACATTTTTAAAAAAAATCTGTAAATTTTCCTCCTTTCAGCAGCCAGATATAAAACTATTTTCAATGTATTCACTGCCAAACTACGGAGTGAGTTAACTACACTTAGTTCACTCCCCATTACTCAATGCAATCTACTATCTACCCCATCACATTACTGAAACAACATTTGTTAAGATAACCAATGACCTCCTAATTGCCATTATCAGTGGCATATTTTAAGCATTCATCTTATTTAACCTTTCCAACTCATGAGATAATGCTCCCTTTCTCTTCTTTCAGTTCTCCTCTTATTTGCTGCTAATCGACAATTTTCCCCAGGGTTTCATATTTAAGGTATCCATTTTCACCTAGACCTTTACTTGAAAGCCACACCATATTTAAAAGTCTACACAATCCCCAACCATCTGTATGATAACCTGCTGTCATCCCTCACTCTTGCACCTGCTCCTTCTTTTATATCCTCCTGCATGTAATGGTAAAATTTGTCAGGATCTGCTAGTTTCTTTGCCCTTACCAGTCCTCTCCTGTTAGAACTTGGTCCCCTGTTTCCTCCCTCCTGCAGATTCTGCCATAGTCCTCTTTGTAAACTAACTTTAATTAAGGAAAGGGACTATCTATAGTCCCAGAAACGTATTTAGAAAGTGCAAAATAAGTTACTCTCTCAAATCTGGGATCCAGTGGTATAGTCATTCCTTACCCTGAGATTCTGTTAAACCCTCTGTGTTGATCTTGTCCATAGAATTGGACATCTATTTTTATCTGTCTCCCTGTGTTTCTCAAGGCCCTTTTCCAAGTTTTCCCCACTCTAATCCTCCATTTTCATTCCCTTCTTCATGAAAACTTCCTAAATTATAAATTTTGCCATATTATTCATGTTTATAAATTTATATAATTCCCTGTTGCTTATTATCAATGTGTGATTAAGACACTTAACGATGTAGCTGCAGTTGGGTTGCTCAGTTACCTAGGTTGCGGTTTAATCCCCGGTCAGGGCATGTATAGGAGGCAATAATTTCTCTCTCACATTGATGTTTCTCTCTCTCCCCCCTGGGAACACGATATTATTAAAAAGGTGTCCCCCTGACAAAATTTTTATATGGTTTGTAGAGTACCAAGTATTATCAACACTTTCATAACAAATACATTTAAAGCTATAGTTATTCATGTTAGTCCTAGGAATAGCCTCTCATTTATGATCTTGCAAATCATATGAAAGCCCTATGTTGGACATTCCCTGGTAAATAGACATTGGGTGGAAATGTCATTGGTCCAGTGTCCAGCAAGTTCAGGTTGACAGGTAAGGACTTACGTTTAAAATATATAGTAAGAGGAGGTATAAAAATATATAGTAATTCCGTGACTAGATATAGAATTGACATCAGGAGGTCAGAGAACCAGGGAGGAGCCTGGGGCAGCTAGTACAGGTAACATAACTCCAGCCATAGAGAGAGGATCATGGGACATAGGTAAAACTTGCCAAGGCATGGCTGTACATTATCTACAAATTAAAATAGGAAGTACAGCAGAGACCTAATTAGTTGGGGAAAACACTGTTATAACAGTAAAGAAGCAGAATTTGATGAAACTTTGTGGGCTAGGGCTTGTGACTCAATTTAACCTTTGCAAATCATCATGGCCATGGGATAAGGAAGAAACCTAATGAGAACTGCTGAAGTTGTCTTCATAGGAGATTAATGGCTGGGGCCTAATGTACAAAAGTGGGTTTGTTCTAGACAATACTTTTCCCTGGAAGAATCCCAACTTATTGCCAAAGAATAAAATCTCTTTTAGTGTGTAAAATATAAAAGTTTATAACACAAAGCTTTTCATCAAATAAGCCTTCAATGCAAGGTGAATCTAATCATGTACTCATTAAGTCCTCAATTCTATGTTATTGAAGTAAACATATAATATGTGCTTAAAGCACATTTTTGTAGAAATAAAATTTACAGGAGTATTTTTCTCTCAAAATTGTAAAGCTGTCTCCTGGAAGTTCTCACTTTATAATAATTGCTTGCTATGTGCTTATCATTGCCAAATAATAGACTATTGAGTTTGATCATGTCTAAATAAACATGACAAGTATTCTAGAAGAATTAACTCAGAGGCTGTCTGAGGCAGATGGGGAACTGTTTAATGGAAAGAAATTTTATTGTACATTTTACAGAGCTATATGTGTTATCTTTTCCAGGGACAGGAATCAAATCTTCCTCAATGACTAAAATGTTAACATATGGACTTTATCTTCTATAACATCCATTGGTGATTCCTTACTTACAATCAAATATTCTAACTTCTTATGGATAATCAAGTGCTGACTATAGCTGGTTAAAGTATATTTAAATTTTAAAAAATCACATGGATGTGTAAATAATGTGTTTTGGGCCTCCAAATATAACATGGATAAATATTTCAATAATATACTATCTGCCCAGCTGGCATGGCTCAGTGGTTGAGCATTGACCTATGAAACAGGAAGTCACAATTTGATTCCCAGTCAGGGCACATGCCCAGGTTGCAGGCTCGATCCCCAGTATGGGGTGCGCAGGAGGCAGCCAATTAATGATTCTCATCATTCATGTTACTACATCTCTCTCTCCTTCTCCTTTCCTTTCTGAAATCAATAAAATATATTTAATAAATAATATGTTATCCTTTTATATTTTAAAGTTATGGAAATGGTTAGCTATATACTTATATTTATTGACAGTAAGTCACTGATTTTGAAAACTCCTAGGCAGATGTACACATATACCATATAGAAACAACTATATTAGGACAAATGTAATTTTTCACTAGATAAAAACTTCAATCTATGATATTTATTCTACGCTTCCAGCATAAAAGAAAAGGACACTTAAGGAAAATATGTGACAAATAGCAGAAGAGTTTGAAAATACAGAATACTACATGCAACACTTTCAAAATTGCCTCTGTAAGCTTTCTTAATCCTTAAAGACTAAAGTTCTATTGCCCAAGAAAGACAGTTGTGCAAAATTCAAAACCAAAACAAAAATATTTCTGTTGAAAAAATTGCTTCTAGATTGCTTTTCAGTGAATATATGCAATTAAATGCTTTTCATCAACTAAAATCAAGCTCGGAAAAGCCCATACATATTTCAGTTGACCAGTCTTTTATTATCTTGACAATCATAAATTATGTCATTTCACTCATTAATTAATGGTTGTAAACATCAGAATATTGAAAATTATTGATAAAGCAACCTGTCTTAGGCTCTTTCTTAATGTCCAGGCTTAACATACATTGTAGGTATTTGCAATCCTTATTACAACCAGTTTTTTAAATAGCACTTTATAATACACACAGCACTTTCACACATATTATTTTATTTAACTTATATCTAATTTCAAATTTGAAACTGAAATATAATCTTATTTTAGTGCAATCATTCTAGTTCCGGCTTTAGAAGGTATCCCTAGGGAAGGACTTGTACCCAGCATTAGTCTAATTTCACGGTTACTTTTTAAAGAGCTACCAGAAGATTTTTATCTCTCAATTTGTTTATGTGATGTATCACATTTATTGATTTGCAGATATTGTACCATCCTTGCATTTCTGGGATAAATCCTACTTGGTCATGGTGTATGATCTTTCTGATGTACTGCTGGATCCGATTTGCTAGAATTTTGTTGAGGATTTTGGCATTTATGTTCATGAGGGATATTGACCTGTAATTCTCTTTCATTGTGTTGTCTTTATCAGGTTTTGGTATTAGGGTAATGCTGGCTTCATAGAATGAGCTTGGAAATGTTCCTTCCTCTTGTATTTTTTGGAATAGTCATAGGAGGATAGGTTTTAGTTCTTCCTTGAATGTTTGGTAAAACACCCCTGTGAAGTCGTCTGGCCCTGGACTTTTGTTTGCTGGAAGCTTTTTGATGACTGCTTCAATTTAGTCATATCAATTGATGCAGAAAAAGCATTTGACAAAACCAACACCCTTTCTTGATAAAAACTCTCAGCAAGGTGGGAATAAAAGGATCATACCTCAACATAATAAAAGCCATATATGACAAACCCACAGTCAACATCATCCTCAATGGGCAAAAACTAAAACCATTTCCCCTAAGAACAGGAACAAGACATGGATGCCCACTCTCACCACTCCTATTCAACATAGTACTGGAAGTACTAGCCATTGCGATCAGACAAGAAGAAAAATAAAAGGCATCCAAATTGAAAAAGAAGAAGTAAAACTGTCCTTACTTGCAGATGACATGATACTGTACATAGAAAACCCTAAAGACTCCTTCAAAAAATTATTAGACTTAATAAATGAATTGGGCAATGTAGCAGGATACAAAATTAATGCCAAGAAATCTATGGCATTTCTATATACCAATAATGAACTTACAGAAAGAGAGACTAAAAAATCAATCCCATTTACCTTCACACCAAAAAAATTAAGATATCTAGGAATAAACTTAACTAAGGAGGTAAAAGACCTAAACGTGGAAAACTACAGGACACTGAAAAAAGAGATAGAGGAAGACATAAACAGATGGAAGAACATACCGTGTTCATGGATTGGTAGAATCAACATCATTAAAATGTCCACACTACCCAAAGCAATCTATAGATTCAAAGCAATCCCCATTAACATACCAACGGCATATTTTGCAGACCTAGAATGAACTTTTCAAAAATTCATCTGGAATAAAAAAAGACCCCGAATAGCTGCAGCAATCCTGAGAAAGAAGAACAAAGTAGGTGGGGGTCTCAATACCAGATATCAAGCTGTATTACAAAGCCACTGTTCTCAAAACAGCCTGGTACTGGCACAAGAACAGACATATAGATCAATGGAATAGAATAGAGAACCCAGAAATCGACCCAAGCCACTATTCTCAATTAATATTTGACAAAGGAGGCATAAACATACAATGGAGTCAAGACAGTCTCTTCAATAAATGGTGTTGGGGAAATTGGACAGATACATGCAAAAAAAAAAATAAACTAGACCACCAATTTACAGCATACACAAAAATAAACTTAAAATGGATAAAGGACTTAAACATAAGATGGGAAACCATAAAAATACTAGAGGAATCCACAGGCAGCAAAATCTCAGACATATGCTGAAGAAATTTCTTCACTGATACCACTCCTAGGGCAATGGAAACTAAAGAAAAAATAAAAAAATGGGACTACATCAAAATAAAAAGCTTTTTCACAGCAAAAGAAACCATCAACAAAACAACAAGAAAGCCCACTGCATGGGAGAACATATTTGCCAATGTTATCACAGATAAGGGCTTAATCTCCAACATTTACAGAGCACTCATACAACTTAACAAAAGGAAGATAAACAACCCAATAAAAAAATGGGCAACAGACCTAAATAGATACTTTTCAAAAGAAGACAGAAGGAAGACCAAGAGGCATATGAAAACATGCTCAGCCCTGATGGGTTTAGCTCAGTGGACAGAGCGTCGGCCTGCGGACTGAAGGGTCCCAGGTTCGATTCCAGTCAAGGGCAAGTACCTTGGTTGCGGGCACATCCTAGTAGGAGGTGTGCAGGAGGCAGCTGATAGATGTTTCTCTCTCATCAATGTTTCTAACTCTCCATCTCTCTCCCTTCCTCTCTGTAAAAAATCAATAAAATATAAAAAAAAAGAAAACATGCTCAAAGTCACTAATCATCCAAGAGATGCAAATCAAAACGACAATGAGGTACCATCTCACACCTGTCAGAATGGCTATTATCAACAAATCAATAAATGACAAGTGCTGGCAAGGATGTGGAGAAAAAGGAACCCTCATGCACTGCTGGTGGGAATGCAGACTGGTGCAGTCACTGTGGAGAACAGTATGGAGTTTCCTCAAAAAATTAAAAATGGAACTCCCATTTGATCCCACTTCTAGGAATGTACCCCAAGAAACTAGAAACACCAATTAGAAAGGAAATATGCACCCCTATGTTCATAGCAGCACAGTTTACAATAGCTAAGATTTGGAAACAGCCTAAGTGACCATGAGCAGATGAGTGGATTAAAAAACTGTGGTACATCTACATAATGTAATACTATGCTGCAGTAAAAAAGGAGTTCTTACCATTTGCAACAACATGGATGGAACTGGAGAGCATTATGCTAAGTGAAATAAGCCAGTCAGAGAAAGATAAATATCGCATGATCTCACTCATTTGTGAATATAATGAACAACATAAACTGATGAACAAAAATAGATCCAGAGACAGAGAAACATTGATCAGACCATCAAACCTCAGAGGGAAGGTAAGGGAGGGTAGGGGCTAGGGGCAGAGATCAACCAAAGGACTTGTATGCATGCATATAAGCCTAACCAATGGACACAGACAACAGCGGGGTGAGGGCATGAGTGGGGGGTGGGGTGGTGGTGGGGGTAATGGGAAATATGGACATATATGTAACACCTTAATCAATAAAGAAATTTTAAAAAAAAGAGCTACAAGAAGAGAGGAAGTCATAAACAATTACAGGGAAACTAGGAAAGCATGGATTATGTGACAATTAATTCTTCATTACTTGCCTACAAGTCATTCTGCCAAATATGGACAACCAAAGATAGGGCCAAATACACCTTGATATCCAACCTGCTATAAAATTGCTTAACAACTGTTGGAGGGGTAGGGCACATCTGGTCTGTGGGCCATATAAGGCCCA
Source organism: Eptesicus fuscus (assembly GCF_027574615.1). Lineage (NCBI taxonomy): Eukaryota > Metazoa > Chordata > Mammalia > Chiroptera > Vespertilionidae > Eptesicus > Eptesicus fuscus. The sequence continues at coordinate 30,684,880 of NC_072482.1, read as the reverse complement.
CAAAATCATTTGGTCTGGCCCTGCAAGGCGTTAGGGGTGAGTTAATTAAATGCTTGACCAAATATAGCAGGCTAATTTTTAAGTTGATAATTGTGTATGGCCAGCAAAATGATGTTATAAATATCCGAATGGCCCTTAGCAGAACGGTTAGAGTGATGGAAGTTTTAAAAACCATTTTGGGATATTAAATGAATGCTATTCACTGGTGAAAACTAACAAAGAAAAATGACTATAGGAAGACAACCTGGATGCCTTTCTTCTGTCAGCCCACCAGGTGTGCTAGTGCCCAGGGCTCTCCACCCATTCACTTTCTCAGGTTCCCCACTTCTTCTGTCCAGATTACAGAGAAGTAATAGAGTCGTGCAGACTGATGGGATGAAAATACACACATGTACACACAAATGACGCTTGGTGTACAAATCATAGAGCAATTCAAAATATCTAGTTGTTGGATGAGGAAGAACAAAACACACTACCATTTCCTATATAACTAGAGGTAACTTTGTAGAAAATTAGTAATCATCAGTTAATAACATAATGCAAATAGAAGTTATAGATGTAATCATCCAGTTTCCCCTCTATGACATATAAATTGTTCAGCTGGGTGCCCTTTTGGTTTGAGTGATGAGAAATCAATAATTCTGACCTGCTTAGAGCAGAGAACAAACTCTTTTGTCCAGTGCTTCTCAAAAACAACAAACATAAATCCACTTTTTTTTTTATTAGAGTAGAATTAATTTTCCTTCTACTATTTCTCATAGGGTGACTGTATAGAGAAGACACTTTCATGGCCAAGATAATGTCTGGCAACATATTTTACTCATCCTTTTTCAAGCTAGTTTTCCAGGCTGAAAATGTAGTTTTTGAGGGGATGGAAGAGACACATGTGGGGAGGCTGCATCACATGGGGAGAGGTGAAATAATTAATATTTGAAAAGTATAAAAAACAGTGTACAGATGTGTGTTTATTTTTTATCATGAGAACCAATCTGTTGTGCAAAATATTGCATTAAAACCTAAATCCATAATCAGGGTTTTTCCATTTTTTAGCCACTTCATCATCAGTGAATTAATTTCAGAGAGGCTCTATCCCTATGAGTAACAAATCCTCAAAAGAAAGGGATTAGTTTTCAAATACTTTGGTTTTCTATTTGAATTTGAATTATTCCCACATATGTATGAATATACATGAAAGCATTTAGATTTAAACAGTTATAGATATACCTTTGAAATAAAATCCATTTCCTTAGTGTCTCAGATTTGAAGTGAATAGATATTATCATTGAAATGTAATCACATTCATATCTGAAAGGTATGCCATCTTCCTTGAAATAGAAGGCATTAAAACATCTAGTTTCTGCCCAGCTTGTGTGGCTCCGTTGGTTGGGTGTTGTCCCATGCATTGCAGTGTTGCCAGTTCCATTCCCATTCAGGGCACATGCCTGTGTTGTAGGCTTGATCATAGCCAATTGATGTGTTGCTCTCACATTGATGTTTCTCTCTCTCTCCCTGTCTCTTCCTCTCTCTCTAAAAATCAACTTTAAGAAATCTTTAAAAACATCTAGTTCCTAATTCAGTAGTTTAGTAATGTGGGGGTTGGGAGAGGGGTGAGAGGACCTATAAATTATATATTTTCATATTGCACATAAATTGATTAAGCAAAAACTAAGTTCAATCGTTTCCTGTGATTGCTGTAACAAAGTACCATGAACTGTGTGGCTTAGAAGAACAGACATTTATGCTCTCTTGGTTCCTGAGGCTGGAAATCCAAAATAATGGTGCTGGCAGGGTGATGCTCTTTCTGAGGCTTTGGAGGAGGAGCCTTGCCTTGTCCTAGCTTCTCTTGGCTGTAGACAATTGTTACTCTTCCTTGGCTTGTAGCTGCATCACTCCAAATTCTGCCTCCATCTTCACAGGGGTATCCTTCCTTGTGTGTCTGTCTGTCTCTGCTTCTTTTTCCCTTCTTATATGGATAGCAGAATTTATGTAAATGGAATTTATTAAATATGCAATGACATGATTTCCAAATAAGGAGTTTTTCTGAGGTTCCAAAAAGAATGTGACATTTTGATGGATATGATTCACTATAACTCAGTACACTAAGCTATGTTTATCATTTTCTTACTCTCTTCCTTATGAAAAAGATCTTGAATTGAGGAATATATGATTAACCCTTTGCACTTGCTTGCTTTTTTCTCAATTCCTTTATTCTACTTGGGATTTAATTTTTTAAATGCCCCAGATTTTACAAAGCACGGCAGTAGAATAAAAAACTGGAGTTTCTTTTCATACAAACTTATTTATTTGGATTTTTTTATATTTCAAATTATTGATACATTCAAAGAGTAATTTTAATCTCGACATCTGAGTGCAAAAGGTTAAAGATAAAGAGATTGTCTTCTACTTTAAGTTTTTATATTTTTCCTAAAATTTATTGAAATGTTTAATATTGAGATGGTACCCTATTCAATATGGGCTGAACAGTGTGTAAAATCATTGATATAAATAGATAGAACCATTTACTGTAATTGCCTTTCTGTGTTTGATAAAAGAGAAATATAATTTGGGCAAAAGGATGGATGAAGTATTAATGGGATTAATCAGTGCACTGATGTGAATAGTAACTGAAATAGAGCTGCCTTAAAGCATAAGCACTTAAAACCAGCTATTTGAAAATACCTCATTTTTAAGAATTTATGCAAAGTATTATTAAAAAATTCAGGTGTATGTCAATGTAACTACGATTACTCATTCATTATTTAATACATGTTTATTAAATATCAACTATATATATAGTTCCATGTAGATACTGTGCAGTACAGAGAGAATCACAAATATGTTTTGTATTTCTAGTTCAAAACCTTTGTATCCAAGAATCTCCAGTGAGAGAAACCTGAATTATGAAAAGATTATAATGCCTCCAGAGTCCTTTGACTTAGATAGGGATTTTTGAGAATTGCATATAAAAACCAAAAATAGGAAGTCAGTGGAAAACAGCATGCCATTCAATTTCACAACTTTTAATTATGTATTTTAGTCCAAAAGCAGAACAATATGTATAGACATCTAACAGTTTCATATTGAATTAGTATAGAATTTTAAAGTGAATTATACTGTGTTCTGCTGTCTTTCTTTCTTTGTGCCTAATATACTTGTCAGAACATTGAGATCAATTTCTCACTGTCACAATAACACACTTACTATTTAATTCTAATAGTTCTCACTGAGGGAATTTAGATTTTAGTAGTGCATTTGTATCGACTAAGTGGTCAGATAATTTTTGAAAAGGTCAGCAGATTTTCTAATATTTTAGGCTACTTCTTTCAGTTAATGAAAACTTTTTGGAAGTTTATTGGTTATTTCAGGTGTTCAGACTATTGTTTAGCACACTTCTGCTTCAGTCCTTTGACTTGAAAGAATTAAGCATTTTGCTAATCCTATCTAATAAAAGAGTATTATGCAAATTAACCATCACTCCGCTACACCCACCAGCAACGCCCACCAACACGCCCACCAGCCAAGTATGCAAATTAACCCCATCCAAGATGGCTGCGGCCACTGAGCGAGCAGGAGGGAGGCTTGGGTTTCCCTGGCGGAAGCCAAGCTTTCCGCACACCCTGGCCAGCCAAGGCCTCCACTCCATGCTACAAAGTTTCAATTATAGGAGATACACAAATCCCAACAGAAATGGGGGCAACCACGGAGTTGGAGAGAGCAGGAGGCTAGGGTTGCCCCCGGCAATGGAGGAAGCCAAGCTTTCCGCATACCTTGACCAGCCCAGGCCTCTGCTTAAGGCTACAAAGTTTCAATAGTAGAAGATAAATAAATCCCAGATACCAGGGCCTCCTCTTGGGTCGCCGGGGGGCGTGGCAGGCCTGCAAACCACCACAGACCCCTCGCCCAGACCACCCCATGCCCCAAGGGAACCCCCACCCTGATCTGGGACACCTTTCAGGGCAAACCAGCCAGCCCCTACCCATGCAGCAGGCCTCTATCCTATCTAATAATCTAATAAAAGAGTAATATGCAAATTGACCATCACTCCAACACACAAGATGGCTGCCCCCATGTGGTCAAAGATCCTGACCCCATGTGGACACAAGATGGCCACCACAAGATGGCCAGCAGGGGAGAGCAGTTGAGAGGGACCAGGCCTGCAAGGGAGGGCAGTTGTGGGCGATCAGGCCAGTAGGGGAGGGCAATTGGGAGGGGCCAGGCCTACAAGGGAGGGCAGTTGGGGGCGATCAAGCCTGCAGGGGAGGGCAGTTAGGGGTGACCAGGCCGGCAGAGGAGGGAAGTTGGGGGCGACCAGGCCTGCAGGGAAGGGCAGTTGGGGGGACCCAGGCCTGCAGGGGAGAACAGTTGGGGGGGACCAGGCCTGCAGGGGAGGGCAGTTAGGGGTGACCAGGCCTGTAGGGGAGGGCAGTTAGGGTGACCAGGCCTGCAGGGGAGGGCAGTTAGGGGCAAACAGGCTGGCAGGGGAGCAGTTAGGCATCAATCAGGCTGGCAGGGGAATGTTTAGAGGGTGATCAGGCTGGCAGGCAGAAGCGGTTAGGGGCAATCAGGAAGGCAGGCAGGTGAGCAGTTGGGAGCCATCAGTCCTGGATTTTGAGAGGGATGTCCTACTGCCCGTTTAGTCGGACAGTTGGACATCCCTCAAGGTGTCCCAGATTGGAGAGGGTACAGGCTGGGCTGAGGGACACCCCCCCCCCATGCATGAATTTCGTGCACCGGGCCTCTAGTTTGATATATTTTAGAAAACCTTGAAGAGAATTGGATTTCAAATGATTGAACAAAATAGCAGTGAATTTTTTCTTCTTTCTACACAAATGAGGTGATGTCCATACAAATGACATCATGTTAAGTAATAAGATAGTTTATTTTATATATATAAACTGACCAGAACAATAGCAAAATTAATTTCTTACAACCTCATAGTCAAGAAAATATTGTCAGATTCTGTATTTGTCTTGTTACTCTAATTCAATTGAGATTAATTTCAGGGATCTGGGTTTAACTTTATTAATTCATTTATTGTTAATCATTCACTCAGTATTTGAGTGTCTATTTTGAAGTAGGCACTGTTAAGTTCACCTGGGATAAATTAGTGAAAATGAGGCCCCAAAAAAACTTATTTTTAAGGAACTCACCTTCCACATCAGTGAGACAATGAATGATAAATGCAATAAGTAAAATTATAAATTTATAAAGATATTTTATTACAGAAAAAGAAAAATCATAGTGGGGTAAGGAGAATTGGATATAACAACTGGAGATGTGTTTGCTTTATTTTATTAAATAGAGTGATCTGAAAATTAGTGGTCTGAAATAGGCTGCGTTGAGAATTTTAAACTTGAGTACTTGAAAATCTATCTAGAAAAAGAACATTCCAGGTAAAAGAATAGTTAGAGCAGAGGCTTTAAGGTGGCAGATTTGAGGTCGCCCTGGAGGCCAGCATGACAGATACAGTGAGTGAAGGGCAAAACAGTAAAGAGGACACTGAGGTTCGAGAACCAGATCAAGTAGGTCCTGCTGGAAGACCATTGTGAAGACATTGCTTTTGCTCTGAGTGAAACATTTGAAGCGGATGAGTGACTTCCCCTTATTCAGGTATTAAAAGTGTAACTAGTGTTTCATTTTGAAGGGCGTTTGCTGGTTTCTGTTCTGAAAGAGCTGCATGTAATACCAGTCTTTGCAGGTGACACTCATCGTGATCTCCGCTACTTCCAATTGATCAGCACTGGGCCTGGTTGCGAAGACATCGAGCAGAATCTGCAGATGTCTTGTGATTATTCCTGGTATTACGCTTCTCATAATTTATAACTTGATGGCCATTTTTGACAGATACTGGGGGTCACATACCTATCAAGTTGATTCTTGTTAATGAAACACCTGGATTATTCTAGTTGGATCGTGGCGATTTCATGTGACCCCCAGTATCTGTCAAAAATGGCCATCAAGTTATAAATTATGAGCAAAGGAGAAACCAAGAAACACCACCTCAGGATGATCTTAAATTAAACTCGGATGCCTTTGGGCCTTTGGGACTTTTTAAAGTCTCTTGAGCATTTTTAAATAGAAATAAATTTGAACTTACAAAAAAAAGTGTAACTAGTTGTTTCTGGGTGACAAGAGCAAGGATAGAAGAAAGGAGAGCTGTAAGATATTTCACTAACCTGAGTGAGAGATAATGCTGTCTTGAACCAAATTAGTAGTGGTGGTGGATTTGGTAAAATGTGGTCAGAAACTGGATATACTTTGAAGGCAGAGCTAACATGATTCCCCCACACAGTGGGTGTTGGTGATGAGGAGAAGAGTTTAGGATGCCAATAATAATTCTGGATGAAGCAATTGGAGGGATGAATTTGCTATCACCTGAGATGGAAAAGCTGAGGGAGGAGCAGGTTTGGGGTCGATGATGTTCAACTTTGAAAATATTAAGATTTTCCAAGGGAAGATGTCAAGTTGGCAGCTGAATTTCAGTTTAAATTCAGAAGTGAGAAGTAGGAAGGTTATATTTTTAAAATCCACAACAATAATATAAGAAACCATCAAAAAGATTTCTGAACAGACAGTGTATTTGAATCCTTAGAAGTGAATAAGATAGCCATATGAGTTTCCTGTGACCACTTAAACAAATGATTACATTGGATGGCTTAAAATACAAAAAATCCTCTCATAGTTCTGGAGACCAAAGTCCAAAATCAGTTTCCCTGAACCTAAATCAAGGTCAGGGATGGTCTCCCTCTGGAGGCGAGTGGCTGCTTCGTTCCTTGTTAATTCCAGTTTCTGTGCCTTGGCTTGAGGCCTCATCACCTCAGTCTCTGCCTCCCTGGTCACATTGCCTCATCCTCTTCTCTCTCTATGGAAATGTTAAAATGATAGTAGAGAGGGTTCCCATATGCCCTGCACCCTGGTTCCCTTGTGTTCATATAATACATAATTATAGCATACTTGTCACACAGAATAAATAATATTGATATGTTGTTATTCACTAAATAACTACGTTATTCTAATTTCCTTACTTTGTTTTTACCTAATGTCCCCATTCTGTTCCAGGATCCCATACAGAATACATTGGGCTCCTCTGACAGTTTCTCATTTTTTCCTTTTTTTTTTTTAAAAAAAAAAAAAAAAAAAAAACCTGATCTTGACAACTTTGAGGCATACTGGCTAGGTATTCTGTAAAGTGTCTTTCAATTTGGGTTTGTCTGGTGTTTTACTCATGATTAGACAGGGCCTATGTATTCTTGGGTATAAGATCATTGCACTAAAATGCCATTCTCATCACATCATATCATGGGTATCCATATAACTTCACTGATACTATTAAGCTCGATCACATGGCTGAGGTAGTGTTTGTCAGGTTCTGCCATTTCTCCAATTCGGTGTCTTAACTTTTATTTTTCTTAAAGCTGTCATTTGAAGAGCAGAAATCTTAATTTTGATCAAGGCCAATTTATAAGATTTTTCTTTTGTGCTTTATGTATGTGTTTCTGTATTATAAAAATCTTTTCCTAAGATGATTAAAATTTTTATTTTTTAAAATATATTTTTATTGTTTTCAGAAGGAATGGAGAGGGAGAGAGAGATAGCAACATCAATGATGAGAGACAATCATTGATCAGCTGCCTCCTGCACGCCCCCTACTGGGGATGGAGCCCGCAACCCAGGCATATGCCCTTGACCGGAATCAAACCCGCAGCCCTTCAGTCTGCAGGCCGGCGCTCTATCCACTGAGCCAAGCTGGCTAGAGCATGATTAAGACTTTTTAAATGTTTTTCTTGGAAAAGTTTAGTAGCTTTAGGACTTATTTTAAGTCTGTGATAGATAACAGATTATTACATAATATGTAAGTTAAGAGTTGAGGTTCTCTTTTTACATTAAATATCCAATTTTCCTCTTCTTTCTTATAATATTATCTTTGTTGAACATCATTTATAAAAATTAGTCTCTGCCACCTTTGTTGAAACTCATTGTACTAGCTGTGTATGGGTCTATTTCAGGATTTTATTCCATTATGTCTATTTTTATACAAACACTATACTTAATAGAGTATTGTACTTTTATATTATCTTGAAATTAGTTATTGTAAATCCTCCAACTTAGTTTTTTAAAAAATTAAATACTCCATCACTTAAAAGTATAAAATTTATAATAAATTAGATATGCAATAAAAATTAATAGGCATTCAAGAAAGAAGGAAACAATGACATATAATACAGAGGAAGAAATTTTAAAGACCTGGATATAATACACATGGCAGAATTAGTACACATGAATGTCAAATATCTATTAATATCCTTATATCAAGAAAGTAGAGGAAATTTTAAGCATGACAAATAGATGTGAAAAAATATAAACTTCTAGAGATAGATAATACATTTATTTGATAAAAAAATAACTGAATGGAATTAACAGCAGTCTCTGTACCACAAAAGAGAAGATTACTGAACTTAAACCAGCAAAAGACAATTATGAAAAACAAAAATATAAAAAAGACAGAAACAAGTGAAGAGGGAACAGGAGACATAGAGCTGCCGCGTGGATATTCTCTCCAGGCAGTAGGCTAGGGCAAACATAGGTTTTTTGTTTCCCTTCCCTCAAGCATCATTTTCCCAATATGTGGAAGCGGTTGTTTCATATATTTTGTCCCGTTTACTATTGTTTAAGACTGAAATATACATGTGATTCCTCACTATTACACCATGGCCAGAAGTGTAAATTCAGAACCTATCGATTCCGACCAAAGTTCTTACCCTTTGGCTTTTATCTTTTTCCTTGCCTTGTCTTTCAGCTAGTTTCTACTTAGGTTCCCTCAGGCCGAAGTTTCTAATTGGTACTCCAGCTATTTCAGAGGTAGCAGTACTGCTCTTGAATTTACTAATGGTCCTGTGTTACATATTTTCAGTTCTCTAAGTCTCTGCTAACCACTTCAGAATGCTCTCAAAACAATATGCCTTCTTAGACTTTGCTCATATATGCCATTTTCATGGCATCGGTCTTTCTAGCATTAGTTCATGTACCTAATTATCTCCGTCTCCCTAATTTCCTTCTCTTAGCCCAAGTTGTGTGAAATCACACCCACAGAATATAAATCACTGGTCCTTGCCAGGAAAATAATTTGTCCAACGACATACCTATTTTCTATGATGCTTACCATTTAGGGAATATTATATCCTCTGAGTTTCAGAGTTTTGTTTTTATAAAACTATAAATATCTCGTTTGGAGATGTAGACAACAATCTATAGGTAGGACTTGATGAGAATAGATGCTTTATTTTCTGCACACTGAGAATGTTCTCGTGAGCAAAATTGTTTCCTCCAACATAAGAACTTGATATGGAAAATGTTGCTTTTTTACCTTAATTTGAAAGAAAAAGACTTTAGTCCTAAAAAGTATTTTACTTACATGTTATAAGGTAACAAACACTCTGAAAGGGATAGAAACATAAGCTTTATCAACTATCACTTTGGCAGGAATTAGATTGTTGGCTTAATTTTTGGTACTTACCAAAAATTATCAGAAGAACACTTTAGTAAATGAAAAGAGAGATCTTTAGGGATGATTCAGGGGAGGAGGGGGGAACTTTATGGAGATTAAGATAAACTACCCATTTTACAATTTTATCTGAAGTTGACCCTAAGTATAGCATAAAATACCTAAAACTGATGCAGTTGTTTGCAGTCATGTGGCTGAATGAATCCAAAGTGGCAATTAAAGGGGCCATGGATAAATACTGTACTAAAAAGCCCCATAACTTATCTACTCAGTTATCTACACCCTGAATCTCTCTTAAGAAAGAATGAGTGTTTGTTCTCAAGGTCAACATAGATTTTAAAGATGTGCTCTGTCTATGAAGCGTTCTATTCTAGTTTCTATTTCAGTGGCGGATGATTATTTTCATAAATATTTTTAGTTCCTTAAAAATGCACAGATGAAGGAAGCTTTTGTCTAATATATGACCATATCTTGAGATGCCTGTCTTACTTGGTCAAGAGTCTTCAAGGAAGCCTGGCTGGTGTTGCTAAGTGATTAGAGCAAAATGGGTTCAATTCCCAGTCTAAGGCAAGAACCTGGTTGCAGATTTGAACTCTGGGTTGGGTGCCAGAGGCAACTAATCGATGCATCTCTCTCTCTCTCTCTCTCTCTCTCTCTCTCTCTCTCTCTCTCTCTCTCTCTCTCTTCCCACCCCCCCTTTACCCTTCCCTCCCTCCATTTTACTCTTTCTAAAAAGTAATGGCAAAAATAGCCTCTGGTGAGGATTGACAGAGAGAGAGAGAGAGAGAGAGAGAGAGAGAGAGAGAGAGAGAGAGAGACCGACCTGAATAAGGAAAGTATATTCCTTATTCCTGAAAGATGTTGGGGAAGGAAGAAGGACACCTGCTCTAAATGGCAATCCTAACTTAGGAGCAGACCCAGACTTCCCTGGCAGGACTACCCAGGAAAGCATGTGCTTACTTGAATCTATTCACTCATGTTCAGGGAACACAGATTTTTTTGATGATACATGTGGCTGCTAAAAGCCACAAAGCTGAGATGCCTATTTTTCTTTTTGCAAAATATCTAATTTTATGGGTAAAATTTATATCTGTTGCTGACAGATAGTTTCAGTTATCAAAAGAGACCCACGAGTAAGACAAGAGAAGAAATGAATGAGAAAAGGAATTTCATTATACAAACTAAATATTTCATTCAGCTAGAAAAGCCCATTTTCTCCATGAAGACCTTACTCAAAACCTCATTCATTACAACTGCAGACATGTTGAAACTTACAATGTATTAGTTTGGGATGTGCTGTAACCCTCTTTGCAGTTTCTATTTAGAAGCTTGAGGACAAATACTTGTAGAACATTGGAGACTGACATCAGAAAAAGGGCGAACCAGAAGGTTCTCGCTTGTATTTCCACCTCAGCAACAATAGTTTGCCAGCCACGTGGACAAAACTGCCTGTGTGGGCATTTTAGGAGATGGTGCACCCTTGGCAGACCCAAGACTCGGAGGTCCATTGTGAGAAGACAGTCCCACATCCAGGGGCCAGACTGTGGACACAGCTGCTGATCCAGAAACAGTCCTGTCACCCTGTGGACTAGGCTACAGCCCCATGTGGCTTCCTGACACTGGCACCATTCACCAAGGGACCTGGCAGGAGTCACACCCATGCCCCGAGTAATAGGCCCACAGACCTGGTGTCTGACGATGGACCCTGAGGTGGCTTATGACCCAGATCCAGCCTCTTTTAACCTCTTGTCCTGCCAGCCCAAGACCAGGCAGGAGACATGTCTGCCCAGGCCCTGAGACAGGCCCTTTGACCTTGCTCCTGTCCTACAGCAGATCCTGAAACGGCTCTGTAACTCTGCTCCAGCACCTCTCGGGTGCAGTCTGGGAGTGGTCCTGCGGCTCAGAGGTTCACCAGGGGACATGCTTCTTTGAGTTTTTGGAGGCAGGCCTGCCAACCTCTTTCTGAATGATGATTCTGAAGCTACCCTGTGACTTAATTCCAGCCCCTCTAAACTATGGTCTGGGACCAATCTTGCCTGTCTGGGGTACCCACAGATGGCCTGTTAGGAGCTCTTTCAGGGACCTGGAGGGAGCCAACCCCATCTGTACACCTGGTATTGAAAGATATATAGTGGCTGAATGGATAAAAACACAGGCTACAACAACATACTGCCTACAAGATACTCATTTTACTTTAAGGACACACATAGGCTAAAATGAAGGGATAGAAAAAGATATTCCATGCAAAGGATAAGGAAAAGAAAGAAGGGAAGGCTACATTTATGCCAGTAAAGATAGACTTTGAATCAAAATACACCCTAAAAGACAAAGAAAGTCATTATATAATGGTAAATGGGTAAATGCATCAAGAAGATATAACAATTGTAAATATAGAAGCACCCAACATTGGAGAACCTAAATAGTATATTATGCAAATAATAACAGAACTGAAAGGAAAAACAGCCAGCAATACAATACTAGTAGATGAGTTTAATATCCTACTTTCATCAATGGATAGTCTTTTACACAGAAAATCAATAAAGAAACAGAGGATTTGAATAACACTGTAGTTCAAATGAACCTAACATATACAGAGCAGTCTACCCAACAGTAGCAGAACACACATTCTTCTCAAGTTCACAGAGTACATTCAGCAGGACAGAACATATTTTGGGCCACAAGACAAGTCTTAACAAATTTAAGAAGATTACAATATTCTCAGCTATCTTTTTTTGTCCACAATACAGGAAAACTGGAACATTCACAAATATATGCAAATTAAACATCACTCTCCTGAAGGAGTAATGGATTAAAGAAGAAATCAAAAGGGAAGTTAAAAAGTATCTTCACACAAACAAATATGGAGACACGACATAGCAAATCTTATGGGATGCAGCAAAAACAGTTCTAAGGAAATTTCATAGTGATAAATGCCTACATTAAAAAAAAAAAGAGAGAAACATCTAAAATGAACTACTTGACTTTACACCTGAATGAACTAGGAAAATAAAAATACTAAGCTCAAAGTTAGCAGAAGAAAGAAAATAGTGAATATCAGAACAGAAATAAATGAAATAGATCCTAGAAAGACAAAAGAACAGATTAATGAAACTGAATTAGTTTTTCATAATGATTAAAAAATTGACAAATCTTTAGCAAGACCAACCAAGTAAAAAGAGGACTCAAATAAAAATATGAAATGAAAGGAGAGATATTAGAACTTTTACCTCAGAAATACAAAGGGTCATAAGAGATTACTATGATAATTATACCCCAACAAGTCAGATATCCTAGAAAAATATTTAAATAAATTCCTAGAAATATAATAAGTCTGATACACAAAGAAATAGAAAATCCTAACAAACCAATAAGGGGTAAGAAGACTGAAGTAGTAATAAAAACTTCTCAACAAAGAAAAGCCCAGGATGAGATGTCTGCTAAGGTAAATGCTACCAATGAAAGATGTCATGCATATCCTTCTCAAAATCTTCTAAAATTTGAAAAAGAAAGAAATTCTTCCCAATTCATTTTATGAACTAGCATTATTGTCATACAGAAGCCAATAAGGATACTGCAAGAAAAGAAAACTATAGGCTAATATTCCTGATTAACATAAATGCAGAAATACTCAACAAAATGCTAAAAAAATCTAACACAATGTTAAGTGGGATTGATTCCTGGGATGCAAGGATGGTTTTACACATAAAAATTAAAAAAAGATAAAACTATATAATCATATAAATTGATGTAAAAACATTTGACAAACTTAATACCAATTTCATGATAAAAATTGACAACTTAAGTACAGAAGAAATGTACCTCAACATAAAAAGTGCACATATTATGAGTCCACAGTGAACATTGGGTAAAAGATGAAAGTTTTCATGAACAAGAAAAGGATGTTCCCTTTCACCAATTTTATTTAACATAATATTGGAAGTATTAGTCAGAACAATTAGGCAAAAAAAATAAATAAAATAAAAGGTATATAAATTAGGAGCAAAGAAGTTAATCTGTCTTTGCTTGCAGATGACATGATTTTACATATAGAAAACACTAAATGTGCCATCAAAGAACTGTTAAAACTAATAAATCAATTCAGTAAAGTAGCAGGATACAAAATCAACATGCAAAAATCTATTGCATTTTTATACATTCAGAATGTACTATCAGAAAGAAAAAAGAAGAAAAAATCCATTTATAAGGTGAAAATATGTATACTGAATACTATTAAACCTTGAAGGAACAGAAAAGACACAAATAAATGTAAAGTTGCCCTTTGTTCATGGTTTGAGAGAATATTGGTAAAATATTCATACTACCCAAAGTTATCTGCACATTCAATGCAATCCCTTTTAAATCTCAATTGGCATTTTTCACATAAGTAGAAAAAAAATTCTAAAATTTGTATAAAACAGAAACAAAGAACCCACAGAGCCAAAGTAATGTTGAGCAAAAATAGCAAGGCAAGTATCATACTTCTTGATTTCAAACTATATTACAGAGCTGTGGTAATCAAAACAGTAGGGTGCTGGCAAAAAAAAAACAAACAAAAAACCACAAAACAAAACAAAACAAAACAACAACAACAACAAAACAAAAAAAAACGCAAAACAGATACATAGACCAATGAAACAGAAATAGCCCAGAGATAAACCCATGCATATATGTCAACTAATCTTTGGCAAGGGCCCCTTGTTACAAAAGGGAAGGATACACAATAGGGAAATGATAGTGTCTTCAATAAGTGGTGTTGGGAAAATTGGATATCCTATGCAAAAGAATGAAACTATATACCTTATATTACCCAATACATATAAATTAACCCAAAAAGAATTAAAGATTTAAATGTAAGACCTGAAACCACAAAAATCCTAGACAAAACAAACAAACAAACAAAAAAACAAACATAGGGAAAGAGCTCCTTGAAATAAAGAGTCTTGGCAATCATTGGAATTGACATGAAAAGCACCAGCAACAACAAACAAGAACAAAACGAATAAGTAGGACTACATCATATTAAAAAGCTTTTGTATAGCATAGGAAACCATCAACAAAATAAAAAGGCAACCTATGAAATGGGAGAAATATTTGCAAACCATATATCTAATAAGAGGGTAATAGCTTAAATATATAAAGAATACATGCAATTCAATAGCAAAACAAAACAAAACAAAAGCCAAGTAAACCAACTAAAAAATGGGCAAAGGACCTGAATAGATATTTTCTTAAAGAAGATATACATTACCAACAGGTATCTGAATAGGTGTTCAAAGTCACTAATCACCAGGGAAATGCATATCAGAACCACAATAACTATCTCCTCACACATTTTAGGATGGCTATTATAAAAACAAACAATCAAACAAACAAACAAACAAAACCAAGAGGTAAATACTAGTGAAGATGTGAATGAAAGGGAATTCTTGTTCACTGCTGATGGGAATGTAAATTGGTAGAGCTATTATGGAAAACAATGTGGAAATTAGGCAAATATTAAACATAAAACTCCCATATGAAACAGCAATCAACTTCTGGATATAAATGCATAGGAAATAAAATCACTACATCATAAAGATATCTGCACTACGTGTTTAATGCAGCATTATTCACAATAGCCCAGATAGGGAAACAACCTGAATGTCCACTGACAGCTGAATGGATAAAGATAATGTGTAAAATGGAATATTATTGTGTTAAAAAAAATAAAGAAATCCTGCCTCTTCCACTGAAACCGGAGGACATTATGATAAGAGAAATAAGCCAGACAAAATAACAAATACTGTGTACTCTCATTTAAGACTTCTGTTTTGCTTCCTCTGGATAATTAGCTTGTAGGATATGTGGCCATAAAGTGAAACTAATTTCTTTGATTCAATATTTAACTTGCATGTTTCTGCTTTTCTGATTAGGTTTCTATGAGAAACTGTTTTGCTTTAATTTTGAAGATATTTTGCCTCCAAAATATATGAAAAAATGCCTTTCATTTACTTAAATTCATGTTACGAGGTTCTCCATGAAATTAAAGTTTATGTATTTTTAAAACCAGAATCTGGAATAGTGTTATTATGAAAGCACTCAGAAACTTTTAATTACTTGTTAACTGGATTCAGAGCAGTTGTGCTAAATTATAAAATACATTTATTTAAAAACATGTTTACAGTGTGTATAATGACTAATATAATACAACTTAAATGTTGACAATCCTATTCAAAAGTCAATAGATAGGATGGGACAACAGTTGTTCCTATGGAAAATAATATAATAATTAATAATAATATTGTAAGAATAAACTGTGTTTTGCCTACTCATAACTGTAAACCTATCTTTTGCCCAAACATATACTATTTTTAAATAAAGCATTGAAGTAACGGTATTGATTTACTGCTATGACATCACAGCCTTAAGGTGGGTATTAAATATTATTACTTACTAGAGGCTTGGTGCATGAAATTCGTGCACGGGGGTGGAGTGGGGGGGCGGTCTTCCTCAGCCCAGCTTGCACCCTCTCCAATCTGGGATCCCTCGAGGTATGTCCGACTGCCCGTTTAGGCCCGATCCCACCGGACATCCCTCTGACAATCCAGACTGCTGGCTCCCAACTGCTTGCCTGCCTGCCTTCCTGATTGCCCCTAACCGCTTCTGCCTGCCAGCCTGATCACCCCCTAACCACTCCCATTCCAGCCTGATTGATGTCTAACTGCTCCCCTGCCAGCCTGTTTGCCCCCAACTTCCCTCCTCTGCCAGCCTGGTCACCCCTAACTGCCCTCCTCTGCAGGGCTGATCGCCTCCAACTGCCCTCCCTTGCAGGCCTGGTCCCTCTCAACTGCCTTCCCTTTCAGGCCTGCTCCCTCCCAGCTGCCCTCCCCTGCTGGCCATCTTGTGGTGGCCATCTTGTATCCACATGGGGGCAGGATCTTTGACCGCATAGGGGCAGCTCTCTTGATCTTGTGTGTTGGAGTGATGGTCAATCTGCATATTACTCTTTTATTAGATAGGATAGAGGCCTGGTGCATGGGTGGGGACCAGCTGGTTTGCCCTGAAGGGTATCCTGGATCAGGGTGGGGTTCCCTTGGGGCATGGAGAGGCCTGGGCGAGGGGCCTGTGGTGGTTTGCAGGCCAGCCATGCCCCTGGTGACCCAAGCAGAGGCCCTGGTATCTGGAATTTATTTACCTTCTACAATTGAAACTTTATAGCCTGGAGCGGAGCCAAGCCTCCTGCTTGCTCCATGGCTGCCGCCATTTCTGTTTGGATTTGTTTACCTTCTATAATTGAAACTTTGTATCCTTGAGTGGAGGCCTGGGCCCGCCAGAGTGTGTGGAAAGCTTGGCTTCCTCTGTTGCCAGGGAAATCCAAGCCTCCCTTCTGGTAGCCATCTTAGTTGGGGTTAATTTGCATACTTGCCCTGATTGATTGGTGGGCGTGGCTTGGCTGGTGGGCATGGCTTGTGTAGCAGAGTGATGGTTAATTTGCATATTACTCTTTTATTAGAGAGGATACTTGAAAAAATGCTTATAAACAAAATATATTACATAGGAATTATATCCACTGGTGGTCTTATATGAAGACAAATTTGAAACTATGTCTGAATAAATTGATTTTCATATTTCTGCAAAGTTAAGAACTATACATTTCACATCCTTAAAAATAATCCCATCTAAATAGTTCAAAGCATTTTACATGAACAGTCCCCTTAAATCCAACCATCACACATTAAGAAATACACCATTATAATGACTACTTTTCAGATGAGGACTTAAATACAATTGGAGTGATTTTTTTGGCCAGGCTACACAAAATAGCTCATGTAACTAGAATTTGATTAAGTATTTTTGAGTCCAAATTCTAAACACGTAACTAGTATGACACAGTTTCTAAACATATCACATTAATGCAAATTGCGGTCAAATGGCATAATTATGTGGAATGCAATTTATTTTCTGTGACTGGAAAAAGAAAAAAAATATGTATTCACATTCACAGGCAAAACTATATTTCTTTTGTAGACATGGAAAAAGATATGCTCCTTTTGCTAATTTGGGTCCCAGGGAAAGAATGGATAACTTTTCTTTAACAATGAAGCAATAATATATAAACCATACTCAATCAGTACCCTAAAAACTCTGTAGAATCTCATCAAATCAGGTGGCCAATAGAAGAATGATTACATAAATAAATAGCTCCATATGAACTCGCAATAGTTACACTTTTTTTTCTCTTTAAGTCTAGGAAGAAAATGTTGCTTTTAATGTTAGGTGTCTAAAAAGTACACCTAAGTCATTTGTTACTTGATGGAACTGTAGGGATCAATCTACCTAGATCTCTCATTTATTCTTAAGTCATGAAAAGGTATTTAAATACTACTAAAAATTACTATAGCTTTGAAGATATTTAATACAATCATGGAATCTTAGAATTTTTAGAGACTTCAGAAGTCTTCAACTTCTCAGCATAGGACTATTTTTTCCTCTAAAATATCCTAGACAAAGCATCACCTAGCTTTTTGTGTTTTTTTTTAAAGCATGCTAATTAAGCCATTTATTGCTCCATATAAGATTTCGTAAGTACTATAATTACTGCTAATTTTGATTCCATTTTACATTTAAATATCCTTTACTGTAGTATACATTCATTGATCCTGTACTTATAACTGTATAGAATAACACTTCTAATATTTGCAATATGTCTCTTGTTTTCTTATTTTTAAACCCTGTACTTTAGATAAGGCTATCTAGCAGCTTATAAATTTTACTAATCTTTTCAAGCAAATAGCTTTTGGTTTCATTGATTTTCTCTATTCTACTAATTTCTGCCTCTGGTTTTGTTTCCTTCCACCTGTTTACTTTTTGTATAATTTGCTCTTCTTTTTCTAATTTCTCAACGTAGATGATAAAATCATTAATTTCTAGCTCTGTCTCATTTTTAATATAAGTATTGACTACTATAATTTCCCTCTAAGTACAACTTTATTTGTTCACACATATTTTGCTATGTTTAATTTTTATGTTAATTCAGTTAAAATATTTTCTAATTTTCCTGTGATTTATTTTAGACACAAGTTACTTAGAAGTGTGTTGTTTAAGCTGCAAATATTTATTCTCTCTCTCTCTCTCTCTCTCTCTCTCTCTCTCTCTCTCTCTATATATATATATATATATATATATATATATATATATATATATATTTCTGGTATTGATTTCTAGTTTAATCCCACTGCAATCAGAGACTATAATACTCCATATGATTTAAGTTCTTTATAAATTATTGTGACCCTTTATAACTCAGAAGACTGTATACCTGGTTGAATGATAAATATGCATTAGGGAGGAATATCCTATATAATAAAAGATTAGTAAGCAAATTGTTCCCTCGACTGGGAGTTGTCTAGGAGTTCAACCAGGGCACAGGGCCAGCTGGGGGAAGGGAGGGAATACCCGGCCAGCAGCCGATAGGGACCCTACCAGTGCACAAATTTCATGCACTGAGCCTCTAGTGTATTCTATAAATGTCACTTAGGTCAAGTTGGTTGATAAGGTTTTAAAATAAGATTTCAAAAATTTTATTTATTTATTTATTTTTGGTAAACTTTAGTTCTCTCAATCACTGAGAGATGATCATTAAAATCTCCTACTATGATTCTGCATTTCTAGATTTCTCTTTTTAGTTCTATGATACTTTTATGTTTTAAGTCTCTGTTATTATATACATTCACACTTACAATTATTATATTTTCTTATCAGCATGGAAACTTCCTCTTTACTATTGGATAGCATTTATTTTCTTATGGCATCTGTGTTTTTTGTTTTTTGTATCAGGGAATGATGACTTTGTAAAATGAGTTTGAAATCGTTTGGGAAGAATTGCTATTCTTTCTTCTTTAAATGTTTGGTAAAATTTACCAGTGAACTGGTCCTGGACTTTGGTTTCTTGGGAGGTTTGTGATTATTGATGTAATCACCATACTAGTAATCAGCTGTCACAGATTTTCTCTTTATTCATGATTCAGTCTTGGTAGGTTGTGTTTCCAGGAATATACTCATTTCTTCAAGTTTTCAAATTTATCAGTATTCACAGCAGTCTCTTATATCCTTTATATTGTAGTGGTATCAATTCCAACATCTCTTTCATTTCTGATTTTATTTATTTGGGTCCTCTCTCTTGTTAATACATTCATGGGTGAGAATTGGATTATTTGTTTATTTCTTTAAAGAGTTTTGGATTTTGTTTTGGCAGGTATGTAAGTTATTTGAAATCAATTTTAATGTTTTTAAGCTTGAGTTTAGATCTTTTTGCTAATCTGAGTCCAGATTAGTTATGCTTCAGGCTCTGAAGAAGCCTCATTACTAATGTGTGGCTCTCTGTTTAATGGTAACAAAATACTCTTAAAGATATGTGGGATTCTGCCCTAACCGGTTTGGCTCAGTGGATAGAGCTTCGGCCTGTGGATTGAAGGGTCCCAGGATTGATTCCTGTCAAGAGCATGTACCTTGGTTGTGGACACATCCCCAGAAGGGGGTGTGCAGAAGGGCAGCTGATTGATGTTTCTATCTCATCAATGTTTCTAACTCTCTCTCCCTTCTTCTCTGTAAAAAAATCAATAAAATATATTAAAAAAAATAAAAAGTTATGTTATATTCTGAAATGTTTAAGTCTATTTATTTCTTCACACATGGGAAACATTGAGCTATGCATGCACAATTTATCACTTTTCCAAAGAATAGACATGATTCCTCTACTGATTTTATACTCTGCTACAAATTTTAACCTCATCAGCGTCTCCAAAATCCAATATTTATGTTCTCTATTCAGTGAGACACCAGGCTCTGTTTGGTTTTCTACTCTCTAAGTGCAGCCTGAAAATTGACTCTGGGAAGTATGTGGGGAAATCACAGGGCTCACCTTGTTTGATTCTCTTTGATAACATACTACTCAACAACAAAAGAACAAACTAGCGAAACAATGCAATAACTTGAATGGATCTCAAAGGCATTATGCTGAGTCAAAAGTCAACCTCAAAAGGTCACATATCCTATGATTTTATTTATATAATTCTTGAAATGACAAAATTACAGAGGTAGATAACACATAAGTGGTTTCTGAGGGTTAGGAATCGTGGTGGTGGGACAAATAGATGACAGTAAAAATGAAGTAGTAGCATGAGGAAGATCTTGGTAGCAATGAAATAGTTTTGTATCTCGACTGTGACAGTCATTATATAAATACTAGAGGCCCGGTGCATGAAATTTGTGCATGGGGTGGTGGTGGAGGATCCCCTCAGCCCAGTCTGCACCCTCTAAAATTCAGGACCCCTCAGGGGATGTCCAACTGCCAGGTTAGGCTCGATCCCAGGGATCAGGCCTAACATGGCAGTCAGACATCCCTCTCACAATCCTGGACCGCTGGCTCCTAACCACTCACCTGCCTGCCTGCCTGATCGCCCCTAAGTGTCCCGTCCCCCCCACACCCCAGCCAGCCTGATCACCCCTAACTGCCTCTGCCTGCCGTCCTGATCGCCCCCAACTGCCCCCCTCTGCTCGCTTGGTCACCCCTAACTGCCCCCGCACTGGCCTGGTCACCCCCAACTTCCCCCCCTCTGCCAGCCTGGTCACCCCCAACTTCCCCACTCTGCCAGCCTGGTCACCCCCTACTGCCTCCCCCTGCTGGCCTGGTCACCACTCATTGTCCCGCCTGCTGGCCTGGTCATCCCACACAGCCTGCTGTTCAGTCATTTTGTTGTCCCTCACTAACTCCCTTGCTGGCCTAGTCGCCCCATGCAGCCCGCTGTTCATTCATTTGGTCGTCCCTCACTAACCCTCCTGCTGGCCTGGTTGCCCCACGCAGCTTGTTCGGTCATCCATCTGGTTGTTTCGGTTGTGAGGGCCCCTGGCTTTTTATATATATGGAAACACATGTGATAAAATGGCATAAAACTATACACCACATTGTACTAATGTCAATTTCCTGTTTGTTTTTTATTTTACTACAGCTACATAGCTCTATAGACAAGGTAAAATTAGATAAAGGGGACATGGGACCTCTCTATTTTCTGCAAATCTATAATTACTTCAAAAAAAATTTAAAAAGCTCTCTCTATTAAGAAAACTCCAGAACTAGAGTGCTTTTTTGGTAAATCCTGCCCAACATTTAGAGAAGAAATAAGAACAGTATAATAATCTTACTTTAAAAAGTCAAGGCAAAAATAAAAATTTCTGGTTATTTTATGATGCCAGGATGTCCTTGCTACCCCAAAGTTACAAAGTGATTACAAAAGAATGAAAATGGAAATAGAAGACAAATATCCCTCAAGTATGTGGGATACACACACACACACACACACACACACACACACACACACACACACACACACACACGAGGCCCAGTGCATGAAATTCATGCATGGGAGGAGGGGTCCCTCAGCCCAACCTGCACCCTCTTGCAATCCGGGACCCCTTGGGGGATGTCTGATTGCCAGTTTAGGCCTGATCCTGGACATCCCTCTTGCAATCTAGGACCACTGGCTCCTAACCACTCACCTGCCTGCCTAATCACCCCTAACCACTCACCTGCCTGCCTGATTGCCCCCAACCACCTCTGCCTGCCTGCCTAATCACTCCTAACCACTCTGCCTGCCTGCCTGATCGCTCCTAACCACCTCTGCCTCAGCCCCCATACCCAGGACCCAGGTTTCCCTCCTCCGGCAGGCCACAGGTAACTGGAACTCAGGCTTCCCTCCCTCTGGCTGGCCACAGGCACCCAGGACCCAGGCTTCACTCCCTCTTGCCAGAAGCAGGTACCTGGACTCGGGGTGGCTTAGCACAGGTCGACTACAGGCACCCAGGACCCAGGCTGGTTTTGCCCGGGCAGGCACCTGGGACTATGGGCAGCTTCCTTGCCTCCAGCCCAGGCCACAGGCACCCAGGACCAAGACCGTGGGTGGCTTCCCCCGGGCTGGGCCCTGGCTTTATTCAGAAGGACATGGGACGTCCAGAAGACATCCAGTCGATCGGTCTAATTAGCATATTACCCTTTCATTAGTATATATATATATATATATATATATATATATATATATATACACACACACACACACACACACACACCCACACACATATACATATACTGTGTGTATATCCTCTCTAATAAACGAGTAATATGCAAATTAACCATCACTCTGCTACACAAGCCATGCCCACCAACCACGCCCACCAACCAAGCCATGCCCACCAGCCAATCAGAGTGAGTATGCAAATAAACCCAACCATGATGGTGGTTAATTTGCATACATAGGCGCCCTGAGTGGACCCCCCTGCAACGGATGGCAGGGAGCAAAACCTCCGGCGGAGGCTTTTGGCCTGGTGACGGAGCAGACCCCCTGCAATCGATAGCAGGGTGCTGGGTGTCCACTGCAGCACCAGGCCGAAAGCCTGGACATCGCTCCGCCGGAGGCTTTCGGCCTGGGGCCCGAGCAGACCCCCTGCAATCCATCACAGGGAGCTGGGGGTTGCTTCGGCCTGGTGCACCAGTGGACCCCCTGTGATTGATCGCCTGGGCAGGGAGCTAGGGGTCTGCTTTCAGCCTGGGCAGGAGCGGACCCCCTGCGATTGATCGCAGGGAGCTGGGTTTCCGCTCCTGCCCAAGAGGCTTTCGGTCTGGGCAGGCCTGGGCAGGGGCTGAGCCGGTGATCAGAGGGAGCTGGAGGTCCCCTTCGCAGGCCTAAAGCTTCGGCCAGAGGCTTTAGGCCTGGGCAGGGCCCAGCCCGTGATTGGTGTGAACTATAGAGGAAACACCTTTTCTGACTGCACATTGGCTAAGCTTCCTGTATGCCACTGGTAATATCCTTAGTAACTTGGGTAATAAGAATTCAAAAAGGTGATCTAGGGTTTTTCCACCACACTCCTGGAGAAAAAAAATGAAGGTCTGCTGCTGGAGGGCTAAGAAATGTCATATTCTGCCCTAGCTGGTTTGACTCAGTGGATAATGCCTCGGCCTGCCGACAGCAGGGTCTGGGTTCGATTCTGATCAAGGGCATGTACCTAGGTTGCAGGCTCCTCCCTGGCCGGGGTCCAGATCAGGGCTCATGCAGAAGGCAACCAATGAAAGTGTTCCTCTCACTGAAACGGGTTTGGCTCAGTGGATAGAGCGTCGGCCTGCGGACTCAAAGGTCCCAGGTTCGATTCCGGTCAAGGGCATGTACCTTGGTTGCGGGCACATCCCCAGTAGGGGGTGTGCAGGAGGCAGCTGGTCGATGTTTCTCTCTCATCGATGTTTCTAACTCTCTATCACTCTCTCTTCCTCTCTGTAAAAAATCAATAAAATATATTAAAAAAAAAAAAAGTGTTCCTCTCACTTTGATGTTTCTCTCTGTCTTTCCCTTTCTCTTCCACATTCTCTTAAAGTCAATGGAAATATATCCTCAGTGAGGATAAAAAATAAATAAATAAATGCATATCCTATGAAAGACACATCTTGAAAGTTGTCATTTTTTCTTGGTGAAGGGACTGGAGTCCGTGTTGATAAAAACACCTTGGTGGCTGCGGTGACTGACAGTGGCTGCAGCAGCGGGGTGATGGGGTTGGCGCCTTCCCCTGATCAGCCCGGTTGCCTCCCACAAAGGGAGACCAGACTGCGGCTTAGGTACGCTCCCTGTGGGATGTGGGCATAAGCCACTAGTAGGACATCCCCTGAGGGCTCCCAGTATGTGAGAGGGACCCCGGAACCCCAGTGCATGAATTTCGTGCACCGGGCCCCTAGTATATATATATTTAAATAAATATCATAAACAAATCAATTTCAATAATATGCATAAAAAATAAAGTGCCATGACTAAGAATGGTTTATTCTAGGTATGAGTTTGGCCCAACATTCTAAATTGAAATAATATAATTTACCAAACTAAAATAATAAAGGAGAAAATCATCTGGCTACCATAAGAAACATAAAAGGAAACATTTGAGAAAATTAACACTCATTATTGATAAAAAAAAAACAATTCTAAAAAGAAGGATCTAGAAGACAATGTTTGCAATCTGATAAAGGGTACTAAAATACCACAGATAACAATATACTTAATGCTAATCTATTGATAGCTTTTCCATATGATGACTAAGACAAAGAAGTCTGCTTTCACATTTTCTACTCCAAATGTTACTGCAGATTCTAGCTAGTACAAAAAAGCAATAAAAGTAACTATAATTTTTTAAAAAGTAGAAACCTTAAAATTATAGTTATTGATAGGAAACAAGTTTGTATATATAAAGATTCTATAAAAATTTAACTAATATGACTAATAAATGAAACTAACACATTTAAACATACATATTCAAATTCATATTCTTATAGGAGTAACAAACCGAATTAAAATATCATTATAATATCATACATTTACAATTGCATCCAATGTAAATGGTGATAAATTCAACAACAGATATGCAAGATGCTTACATTGAAATATATAAAATATTGCAAAGAGAAATTAAATACATAAATAAGTGAATAGAAACACCATGTTCATAGATTGCGATGTTCAATATTTTACATTATTATTTCTATAAAGAGGACCTATAGATTTAACAAAATTATCACACTCAAAATACTAACGACATTTTTTTATAAAAGTTGACAAGATAACTCCAATATTTATATGAGAAAGCAAAGGACCTAGATTAGCCAAAAACAATGTTGAGAAATTTTTTAAAAAATGAATTATTTATACTACTTGTGAAGATTTACTATAAAGCTATCATAGTCAATTTAGGTATTGTTTTGGTATAGGACTAAAAATAGATTAATTGATCAGTATTGAGTTCAGAAATAGACCCACAGGAAATGTTTAAAATCAACCATTTTGGTTTACCAAGATCAAGTATAAACACACAAAACAGAATATAAACTACATCTTAAAATTTATGAAGGTATGACAAGTTTTCTGAACTGAAAGAAGCCTTAAAATTACAAATCAAATGAGTCATGACATACCAGCCAAGAATTATTCATATTATGGCAATTTGTTTTAAAATGGGAAAGACAACATTTTAGAAACCACCAGGCAGAAAAAAAAAAAAAATAACAAAAAAACAAACCTACGATCTACCTTTGAAGACAGGAAAGCCTTTAGATTTCAGTTTAAATATAGAACATTAGTAAGTACTGAGTCAAGCTGTATTTCAATTATTTGACACCTTAAAAAATTGCATTTTCATAACATTCCAAAGAAAAGAATCTCCAGACAGGTGGTCATTAATTGTGGTACAAGGGGATGTTGTAGGTCATTATATGATGACATATGGCCAATGTTTTGCTCTTTTCAACCTGGTTTTACAAGAGAAAAACGTAGTCTAGAGCAGCCAATTTTAAAGCACAATTAACAAAATATGGGAAATTTCCAGAAAAGGTGCTTAAGGGAGCCAACTCAACTGGAAGGATCTCTACTTGTGCCTTCTCTTTTCCTTTGGCCTGCAAACTTTTCATTTGGAGGCTGGAGCTTTAATATCCATCCTGGATTATGTGGTAATCTTTAAAATGGAAGCCATGCCCTTGGCAATAGAGCATCAAGGTAATTACCATAGTCACCGATGGCCTACTAGTGTCCTCCTTACACTGCCTCCTTCTAAGAGAAGTAAATTATATTTAACTCACTGTAATTTTGTATTTTTTTACTGTATGTAATCATTTCTAACTGGAACGATGGAACAACGGGAACACCAGTCGCTATGATGCGCACTGCAGCAGCCAATTGGCCCATCGGGGCCCCGATTGCCCCCCCCCCTTCCTGACCCAGGCTGGCCCTACCCCCGGCTGACCCTGCCCCTGCCCCTGCCAACTGCCCACGTCCCCTCCCCCCTGCCAGCCTGGCCCCAATCGGCCCCCATCAGGGCAGGTGGCTGGACCCCACCCATGCATGAATTCGTGCACCAGGCCTCTAGTAAAAAATAGGAAAAAACAAAATTGTATTTTTCTTATTTATTATACTCAAAGAAAGATTTTTATGACTTAGCTATGAAAATTTTTATGCAAATTAATGCTTGTTGGAAATCAAAGAGTCCTGATTTTCACTGATTACAACATTAATGCTTAATTACTAAGGAGATATACATTAAACCCTTATCTTGTAAAACACTGATCCCCAAGGCTATATTTTATTTCTTTTAGAGAGAGAGAGGAAGAAAAAGAGAGAAACATCTATTAGTTATTTCCCATATACACCTGAACTGACCAGGAATAGAACCCACAACCTTTAGGTGCATGAGATGAAACTCTAACCAACTGAGCCACTTAGCCAAGGCCCAAGTGTCTAATTCTTTATCTGAATTTTGATGTCCTTTATCTTTTATAGGTAGTAGTTATTTCTGAGTAATCAGAACATTTAAAATTAAATGTTAAAAGTACAATCTATAAATGCTGGAAGATGTTGCCAAGGAAATTTTCCCTGCAATTTTAAAGGTTTCCTTCTAACTGTGAGGAAATGAGTCATATTAGTTCAGAGCAAACTTTTTGACATATAGCGGTAGGAGAAATCCACCCTCCAAATATCATTGAAACAGTTTAGAAATTCTGCTTTCAGTCATTTATTTAAAGGCTTTTGTGTTTTCCTGATTACATGTCCTTACTGGGGACTTGTTCATCGACAAAAATTGCTTAGCTATAGATTTTCTTAACTGAAGTATTTTCAAAAAACTATGTTATGCTAGGAAAATTTTTAGGAAACATATTGAAAAAACTGATATCTATTGTAGTGATTTGTTAAGAGTTAACGACTAGTATTTTCAATAGTGATTATTTTAAAATTCCCTGTTACTAATTTTGTAAAAAATGCTTAACTCAGGGAATTCTGTTTGAAATGGTTGGGAAAGATTGATATGAAAAGCAAAAGACAATTATGGTCCCCAGGTCTCTCCATGCTATCTCAAAGGATAAAATATATTTTTTTATAGCTTCATAGTATTCCATGCTATTAATGTATGAAATAAGCCAGTCAGAGAAAGACAAGTATCACATGATCTCACTCATATGTGGAATCTAATGAACAAAATAAACTGATGAACAAAATAGATCCAGAGACACAGAAGCATGGAACAGACTGAGGAATCTCAGAGGGAAGGCGGGGGTGGGTGGCTAGGATGAGATAACCAAAGAACTTGTATGCACATATGTATAACCCACGGACACAGACAATGGGGTGGTGAAGGCCTGGGGTGGGGGGGGGGTGGGCTAGAAGGGGTCAATGGAGAAAAAGGGGGTTATATGTAATTCTTTCAACAATAAAGATTTAAAATTAAAACAAGGGTGATGGAGAATAAGTTAATGAATATTAAAGTTAATAAATTGTCCTTTGCTTGATTCAAGTTTAATGTAGAATTAGATAGGTAAAATCAGAATGTTAATCATGAAATTGATGCAACATTTTAAAGTCCTAGAAACATTACACTTTAATATGTTTGTAATAATATAATTGAAAACTTTAATTTAGCTGGTAAAGAATCAGTAATCAATTGTTAGATTCTAACTAAATTAGATTCTAAATCTCTTATTTTTTTTCCCATGTTCATACTACATTTTCTTTAACTACTTCTACTGACTATAAAACTTTTCCTTTCTCCACATTTAGTTTCATAGTATTGTATACTGCTTATTTTTCATTGCTAATATGATTAAAATCTGAATTTTATTTTAAAATTTTATTTAAAAATATTAATTTTAAGTACAATATATAAAATGTAACTAAGTATTATTTCATTTTTATGCCTGTTAGTTTCTTAGAATTGAGTTAGAAGTATTTTACAAATTATTTTGGGGGAAAATGAATGAAGAATCCACTTTTGGGTTTTAACATTTGAATAAATACTTAATACATGGTAATAAGCCTATTACCATGAGCCTATATGAAACTGTATTCCCAGGATTTTCACTACTTTTGTAGCATGCCATTGCCAAATTTTAAACCCTGATATCCTCAAAGCTATCACTGGCGATGACATATATGTCATGACCCCATACCCCCTGGTTCCCTGGCCATAGTCAATGGGGTTGTAGGTGGTTATCTGAACTCAGCTATGCCAAAGGGGTCCTTCCTTGGGCTTTGTGCAATTAGGATTGAAGAGAATATCAATACTAGCACTTTGTGGTTTGTGAAGCCACAGGATTTAGAATGTGACAAATTCGGTAACTATGAGCCTTAAAAATGAAGATAGTCAACCTGCAGTGTGAGAATGAAGTCCAAATTAAGGGGGGGGGGGAGGTGGGAGCGAAGATGGTGAAAGAGTTCTGGAAATATTACCTAGTTCTAGGCATTCCCTAGTGTCATTTGCATCTTGTCTCCCATAGGGCTTCATTATTTAAACTTCTTAGTGTCTCATAAGTCAAAATACTTTCTCTTTTTGCTTGAGTTTATTCTATGTAACTTGCATCTGAGAGATACTGTCTGGTGATGCTTGTTTTAGGGAGGCTATGAGTACCCCATTAGCTGGACTGAAACATTAGCAGTCCGTATTATAAAGGAGAAAAATACTTAATTGAATACTGAGCACATGGTTTGAACTCCAAGAAACACCTAGCTTTAGGAGACTGAGTGAGAAAATATCAACTCCTGGGAGTTGTAGCCCTCAACAAAGTGTTATAAGATTGAAACATGCCCTAGTTGGTTCAGCTCAGTGGATAGACTGTTGGCCTGTGACCAAAGGATCCCAGGTTCTATTTTGGTCAAGGGCACATACCTTGGTTGCATGCTCCTCCCCAGGCTGGGCCCTGGTTTGGGGGGCGGAGGGGAATGCAGGAGGCAACCAATCCATGTGTTTCTCTTACATCAATGTTTCTCTCTGTCTTTCCCTCTCTCTTCCACTCTCCCTAAAAATCAATGGAAAACATCCCCTGGCAAAGATTAACAAAACAAAACAAAATAAGATTGAAACAACTTACAAAATTATCTGAAAAGTTATACAGAACATCAGCTAAACTATACATATTTTTTTTCAAATAAACTTTATTGAGATAAAATTTACATATTATAAATCTCCCCATTTTAAATGAGTATTTCAGTGAGTTGGACAGATATATACATCACTATTGCAATCAAAATTAAAAAAATATTTCCATTATCCCCCCAAATTTTCTCCATCTTTTCGTAAATTCTCACACCTGCAGATCCTAGCAAAAAACCTGATCTGCTTTATGTCATTACAAAATTTTTTTTGCCTGTCCTAAAAATTTCCTCAAATTTTAGAATCATGTGGTGTACATTTTCAGTCCAGCTTCTTTTCTCTTAAATATAATTGTATTGATTTTAAAGAAAGGAAGGGGGATGGATAGAGAGATAGAAAACATTGATGAGAGACAAACATTGAACATCGATCACTTCGATTGGCTGCCTCCTGCATGCTCCCTACTGGGGATCAAGCCCCCATGTGCCCTGACCAGGAATGGAACCATGACCTTCTCATTCATGGGTAAATGCTCAACCACTGAGCCACTCATGTTGGATGAATCCAGCTTCTTTTGTTAAGCTTCCTGTTTTTGAGATTCATCCATGTTGTTGCTTTTAGCATTAGTTTGTTCTTTTTGAAAAAAACTCACAGATTCTTTATCCATTCACATGTTAATAGACTGTGGTGTCATTTCTGATTTGGGGCCTTTAGAATAAAATTGCTATAAATATTCTTTTATAAGTATTGTTAGAAAAAAGAAGTCTAATAAACATGATTTTCCCAACATTCTGTTATGGAAATTTTCAAACACACAGAAAAGTTTAAAACATTTTACAGTGAATTCCCATACAACCATTAACTAGACTCTAGTATTAACTTTTCACAACAATTGATTTATCACTGATTTGTCTATCTGCTCGCCTTTATTCATTTATCAACCTATTTTATTGTTTTTGTGAATTTCAAAGTAAGTTGTAAATATCAGTAAGTGGTAACATAAATATTTTAGTATGTACATCAAGCTGAGTTCAATATTTATAGTTTATATTTTTCTTTTGAGATAATATATAAAGTAAAATGTACAAATATTATGTGTAGTATTCAATTACCTTTGACAAATTCATATGGTAACCCAAATCTCTTTTAAGATCTAGAATATTACCTTAACCCAAAAAGTTCTTTAATACCCTTTCCCAGTCAATCTCTATCCCTCCCACAAAAAGGCAAACACTTTTCTCTTTCTTCCCCATCACAGAATTATTCTACCAGTTTAAGCAATTTAAATGAGAGGAATCATACACTACAGATATATAAGGCTTATTTGCTCAGTATAATCTATATATATGAAAGCCTAATATGCAAATTGTCCCCACAGAAGTTTGACCAGGAGACTGATCTCTTGCTATGACATACGCTGACCACCAGGGGGTGGTGTGGAATGAAGGAAGGCCCTGGCCGGCAGCTGGCAGCCAGGGAAGGGTGGCCCCGGCTGGACCTGATTACTGGCCAGACCTAGGGACCCTACCCGTGCACTGGGCCTCTAATGTTTTGATATTTATCCATGTTGTATGTATCAGTAGTTCATTCCTTTTCATTACTGAATAGTCATAGTAAATTTTATGGATATACCACAGCCAAATTTCTCCTAAAGGCACGTGGTCCGTTTCCAGTGTGGACTATTGCTGGAGGCTAATTCCAGCATGTCATAATAAATGCAAGAAGTTAATCAAAAGGTTGATGGAACTTGAGGCTTCAGCAGGGCTGAATCATATTACCTGCTGCTGGAATAGCTGAAAGCATTTCACCAAACCTGAAAATCTGCATATATTATTGCCTACTGCCAGACAGCTGAGGGCAGTTCCCTCAACCTGACCAAACCTTACCTTTGATATGTATATGTGCTTTGCTATAGGGAAAAATGTGTGAATAAAAAGCCCTGGGTTCAGAGATTCAGGGAACTTAGTTACTAAAGCTAAGCCTTCCTGGATCCCCCAAAAATGCCTTCCAAATTTATATTTCATGTCTAGTCTCTTTATTAATTTACTCACAGCCCCTTCTCAAGATTCCCGAACCCTTCTAGATGTGGATAACACCCCGGCAGACTATTATAAAATATTATTGCACATTTTCTTTTGTGGACATTTTATTTCTCTTGGACAATTGTATAAAACTAGAGGCCCATGCACAGATTTGTACACTGGTGGGGTCCCTCAGAGTGGCCTGTGGGGATCAGGTCCAAACCTGCAGTCCAACATCCCCAAGGGATGTAGTAGGTAGTGTGCGAAGCGGCAGGTGGTCAGGGAGGAGCCTGAGCCCGGCCTGGTGCCGTGCCGCTCCCACACATCCCAGCCCTGCTGCGCCTGCCACCTCCTCTGCTTGGTAAGCTTGCTGCCGCTCCACTGCGGTCTTCTCCACGTGCCCGTCCTAGGGTAGTAATTGTCAAACTGCGACTCGCGAGCCACATGCAGCTCTTTGGCCCCTTGAGTTTTTAGCAAAGGCCAGCTTAGGAGTACCCTAATTAAATTAATAATAATGTACCTACCTTTATAGTTTAAGTTTAAAAAATTTGGCTCTCAAAAGAAATATCAATCGTCGTACTGTTGATATTTGGCTCTGTTGACTAATGAGTTTGCTGACCACTGTCCTAGGGTGATACTGACACACCCATGACCCAGAAGCAGCTGCAGGCTCACGCCCAGTCAGTCCCAATGCTGGTCCCAATCCTGGTGCCAGTGGGGATGGCAGAAGGGCATGCAGGGGGAGTGTCCGCGGGAGAGGCTCTCGCAGCTGCAGCTGCGCTCACCAGCCGTGAGCCCAGCCTCTGGTGCCCGTTGGTCAGCTGAGTGGTGCTCCTGCTGTGGAAGCGCACTGACCACCAGGGGGCAGCTCCTGCATTGAGCGTCTGCCCCCTGGTGGTCAGTGCACATCATAGCAACTGCTCAAACGGTCATTTAGGCTTTTATATATATAGATTGAAATTTCTGATCCAAAGGGTAGGTTCACAAATGGCTCTATAACAAACTTCCAGATCTTTTACAGTGATTGTATCTTTTGACTGACAACAATGTTGAGTCTCCTTACTTTACTTCCTTACCAACATTTGATGTTGTCCATCCTTCTGTTTTTTTGTCATTTGAGTATTTCAAATTTGTACTTTATCAACATTTTTCTTTGTCCATTTTAAGCTCTTAGCATTTCCATGTTCATATTAGAATCAGTTTTGCATAATCTACAAAAATATATAATTTCTCTTGTGCATGGATATCAGTGTCCAAATATTTAGAGATTTTTGACACTCATTTCATTTTTTAAAATTTCATTGAGACTTGTTTTTTGGCCCAGTCTATTTCTTGATAAATGTTTCGTGTGCCCTTGAAAACCACATATGTTCTATTGTTATTTGGTCAAGTTGGTTGATAGTGCTGCCCCAATATTCTATATCCTTACTGATTTTCTATTCATTGTATAAACTACTGAGAAGAGTGTTAAATATTCCAAGTAAAATTACAATTGTGTATGTTTTTATTCATCTATTTATCTATATACCACAAGTTTCAATTAGAAAAGCAGAATAGGATGAAATATATATATATAAAATCTTTGCCTTTGCATAAGCTATTAGAGCTTTAAATCCTCAGTACATGCAGTTTAGAAAAGAAAATGGGTATAAAGTTGGGGAGATTAGGGACTAATATAGGAAATCTTATTAATACCAGTACAATTTTATTGTGAACCCAAAACTGCCCTAAAAAAATAAAGCACTTTTTTAAAAGCCCCGTTCAGAGATTGAGAGGAAAGAAGAAAACCAGAGGTACTGAATCTGGAAGGGGATGTAGTTGTGATTTGTGACTTTGAGTTGTTTTCTCTTAGAGCAGGAGTTAAAAGTATTCTAAATTTAATGTTATGTATTCAAAATAATATAACTCAGACATGTTCTTTGGAGGGGGTGTAGTTTTTATTAAATTGTATATCTATAAAGAAGGGTGCAATGAAAAGCCAAGGAGGTAACTTCAGGAGAGAGAGATTTATGGTGTTACCAATCTACCAGGACAGGCAGTCCTGGACACTGTATCCGATGCATCCCCAGAGAGCTACAATGTTCTAAAACTATACATCTCTGTCCAATAGTCAAAGTGTGGCAAAAGGAACGCTCTCTCTTCCTAAAATCTGGAACCAAAGAGTTAGCAGATATTGGTCCCTATTCAAACATTCCACCTCCTTATTGCTCACTAACAGAATCTGCTTCTCATTATAGAGGACTAGGAATGACAAACATTTCAATTGATTGCTTTTGTAGGGAGGGTATGGGAATGCAACTAAATTCTATTTCACTAGACCTGATGTGGAGTCCTATAGAAGTTTCTGGAAATGGTATACTTCCTGATTGAAAGAAATGCGTGATAAGAAATGGCCTTTCAGTTGGATATTGTTGACTGAGAAAACATACCTGGGGTTGTATCGGACATCTTCAGATGAAAGCCCATATCAAACTGTGTAGACAAGCCAACGGAATAAAAGTGGATAAGATAAAAAGCTGAAAATAGTTCACCTCTTTATTTGGGGTATCAAATTAACTAGTTCTGGAAATCCTTACCTACAATAAAAACTTCCAAAGTGAAGGATCCGAGAGATGTATTTCTCTGCAGAAATTATCTTATGTGCAAACAAATTTATATCAATTTTTCTGTGGTAGGTGAAGGTTTAAGATTAAAATAGTGGAATTTTCTTCAAATCATTTAAAATTAATATGGCCTATGTGCGAAATTTTTGCTTTACATTTATTTTTGCTTATCTTAACTGAAAATGATTTACCCTGCATGCTGCCATAGTCAGTGACCAGTAAATGACAATATCACACTATTAATAAATTAAGGAGATATTTCATTTTCTATAAAATTGTTTATATTTTATGCATCCTGTGAGAAATGTCAAAAAAACGTGGCTATTGAAAAGTATTCTAGTTTTGTAAGAAATGATGTATAAGTTAAATCATTACATTTTATTCTAGTGGACCTCATTTCATATGGTGCCTAGTACACATAAAATAGGATACAAAATATAGTGGTTAATAAGCCTGTTTTTCTATTTGATTGCTTCCATAAAAATATTAAACACTGGAATGAGGAGACCCTTTGATAGTCTGCTTTGAAATTCACATTAAATCAGCACTCTTAAAGCAGTTCCATTACTCTGGAATTATGTCTGAGTTGTGATTTTGTAACATTCGGTGGTTGAATTCAGAATAACAGAGGTTACTTTGCTAACTTTTGTTCAGCCCACTTGGATCAGTCAAAATTTAGTTTTAATGCAGAGAGAAAACAGATTTTCAGAGTTTGTGATCAGAATTTGTGATCAAAGACAAGTTTACTATATATGTTCAGGCATTTGTGTGTGTGTGTGTGTGTGTGTGTGTGTGTGTGATAGAAATAAGCATAGCAAAGAGAAAAGGAAATTTTGGATAATTATTTTTCTGGACTTATCAACTGTAAATGTATTTTAATAATTTTCCACTAACTGTAATTTTATTATCTTTAATTGTGCTTAAAAATAAATTCACACATGCATATAAATTTTAAATATTAAGTATAGAGATATACAATATTACACCTAATTCTTTTCCCAAACCCTACTTTTCAGCTTCCTTTATCTTTTCTATAAGAATACCCCTAAGGCTCATAATCAGCAGAAATCAGAACAAGTCATGTTATGAATCCTAAAATTACTGTTTGGACCTACAAATATGGACATCTTGCTTGCTAAATGCCTGATTTTGTATAATAAACACTAACATTATTGGGAGAAGCTACAGCTATCAAAATAGATCTTTGCCATTTCTCTTTTCTAGCAATTGATTTGAAAGCTGATTGCAGGCATTGCATGTATGGTAAAATTCATGCTGTTATTCTAAAGTTACATTATCAGTCACATATTCCATTTCTGCATTTGCCCTTCAAATAAGTAATGCCCTTTAACATTACAGTGTACAATTATACTGTACTAAAAAGCGATGGGAAAACTCAACAACTGCTAAGAGATATGAAGAGAAGCTTAAAAGCTATTTTTTGTTAAGAATACCTAGAAGCACTAGAGAACTATTTCACTCACTTCCCACAAATGAACACTATCTTCTGGGATACGGGAAACACGGGAGGAGGAAAGTACAGGACACTAAGTAGAATGGCAAAATGGAAACAAGAGTTATGTATAAATATATTTGTATGGTATTTTGAAAAACTGAAGGCAATTTCCTAAGTTAGTGTATTTTTCCAGCCATAAAAAAATTAAAAGAAACATAAAGGTCAAGCTATATTAATGTAGAATAGCAAGCATATAGAATCATAGTTGTAAAAGGAAAATATGGCATATCCTAAATTCTTTGGCTTCTAGAATTACTTTCAAAAGTGAAAAGAAATTGTATTTAGAAGACAGACAAGAGAAGAAGAGCAGAAGAGCTACCTATTTTGCAGTTAGATTTTGTTTTGGGATATTATATAAAGCTGCTATGAACACTCATGCTTGGCTCTTTGTATGAATATACTAGAGGCCCAGTGCACAAAATTCGTGCACTGGGGAGTGGGGGAGGTTTCACTCAGCCCAGACTGTACCCTCTCCAATCTGGAACCTCTTGGGGGATGTCCGCAGGATCAGGCCTAAACTGGCAGTCGGACAGCCCTCTCACAATCCAGGACCACTGGCTCCTGTTCACCTGCCTGCCTGTCGTATTGCACCTAACTGCACCACCTGCTGGCCTGGTCACCCCCAACTACACCCGCTGCAGGCGTAGTTGCCCCCAACTGCTCCCCACCCTGCCAACCTGGTGGCCCTTCACTGCCACCCCCTGCCAGTCTGGTTGCCCCCAACTGCTCCCTCTGTGGGCCTGGTAGCCCCATGCAGCCTGCTGCTCAGTCGTTTGGTTGCCCCTCACTAACCCCCATGAAGGCCTGGTCACCCCACACAGCTTGTTCGGTCATTAGTTCGATTGTTTCGGATGCGATGGTTGCTTAGCCTTTTATATATATAGATGCTTTTATTTCTCTCAATTAATGCCTAGAAGGATGGTAAGATTATGAAACAGATGTATGTTTAACATTTTCGGAAACTGGATTCCAAACTGCATGTAATATTTTACATTCCCACAAGGGTATGAGAGGTCTACCTCCACTACCTTCTTGCCAAAGCCTGGCCTGGTCTGTTATGTTACTGTTGGCCATTTCAGTAAGTCTGTAACACTGCCTTGATAACTCTTAGCCCTCTAACTTTGCTGTTCTTTATCAAAGTTGTTTTTGGCTAATCTAGGTCCATTTTATTTCCATATGGGCTTTGGTATCATCTTGTCAAATTTTATGAATAAATAGATTGTTATTTTAGTTGGTACTGCATTGAATCAACAGATCAATTTGGGAAGAAATGACATCTTAACGATACTGAGTCTCCATAACCATGATCAAGGTATATATCTTTATTCACATAGATCATCTTTAAATTTTCAACAATATTTTAGTTTTATCATACACACTTTTTAGAGTAAGTTTTGATGTTTGTATTGTAAAACATTTGTTCATTTAACCTATGTAATTTATAGGCATAGTTTTACTTATCATCCTTTTACTATGTAGAATACACAGTAAATCACCTCTCCTATTCCTGGAATGATAATTTGTATTTTCCCTATTTTTGTTCTAATATGGACAGAGACTTACCAATTTTATTGCTCTTTATAAAGAACCAGATTTTGGTAGGCTCATTTTATAATTGTATGAAAATAGCTTGTATATATTCTCTCTTGGAGAGTAGGTAGATAGTTAAGAAAAAAGGAACTGTGAATACTGTCTTCTGAGAAGCAATTCATTCAACAAATATTCATTAATATTTACTATTTTTTCATATTTTTGAGTGCTCATCTTGTAGTAGACAATATTCTAAATTCTACTGGAAAATACATCTACAATAACTGAGAACTCATAACAAAATCTATAAAATGGTTACCCTTAAAATGTTTTATCTGTGTTATTTTATTAATATCTATAGTAAATTATGTGTTATAACCTCTCTAGGTTGACAAAATTGTATCTTGTTTAGATATTTTAGTAGAAACATTGTGCAAGATGTTATACTATATTCATATAATGTAATGGTTAAATTGAAAATTCATGCACGCATTTTGTGGGAATCATTATTGGCCAGGTTGTATAAGCTTTTGTGTACTCCTTGATAAAAAATGTTAAGAACTTTTAAAGCTGGTTGTCTTTCTTTGTTTTCTTGTAGTTTAGCAAATTGAGAGAGAGGCTTTTTGTGGAATTAAATGAATTGATTTTAGTTTTAGGTAGCTCTCCTGAGTACCAGTGCATCATTCAAACTCTGAGTTTGGATTTTCACTTGACCACATACTATAACCGTGGGTTTAAAGAGCTAAGATATGTTTTTAGGAAGGTTTTTTATTAATGATTCACTCTCATTTCCAGTAATCAGTCTGTTCAGATTTGCTATTTCTTCATGATTTAGTCCTGGTAAGTTGTATGTTTCTAGTAATTTACATATTTCCTCTAGGTTGTCCTATTTGTTGGCATACAATTGTTCATAATAGTTGTTAATTCGTCATCTATATTCAGAGATGTTTAATGTTTAATGAGATGTTTTCTAGGTTTACATATTTCATTTTATTAATAATTTATTTAACAGAATATTATCTGATAAATAATCCTATATAATAAAGAGGTAATATGGAAATTAACCCTCACACCCTCACAAGATGGCTGCCTATGACCAGGCCAGCAGGGGGGTTAGTGAGGGACGACCAAACACTGAACAGCAGGCTGCATGGGGCGACCAGGCTGGCAGGGGGGTTAGCAAGGGATGACTAAATGACTGATCAGCAGGCTGCGTGGGGTGACCAGGCCGGCAAAGGGGGGCAGTGAGGGATGACCAGGCTGGCAGAGGGGGCAGTGAGGGGCAACCAGGCCAGCAGGGGGGGCAGTTAGGGGCGATCATGCTGGCATGGGGGGGGGCAGTTAGAGGCAATCAGGCAGGCATGCAGGTGAGCAGTTAGGAGCCAGCGGTCCCAGATTGTGAGAGGGATGTCCCAGGGATTGGACTGAAATCAGCAGTCGGACATCCCCCGAGGGGTCCCGGATTTGAGAGGGTGCAGGCTGGGCTGAGGGGACTAATTTTGTGCACCGGGCCTCTAGTCCTACCTAATAAAATGGTAATATGTAAATTACCATCACTCCTCTACGCCCACGATTGGGCCAGCGGGAGGCGCAGGGGGCGGGACTCGGGGTGGCTGGGGTAGCTGATTGGGCCGGTGGGACACTGAGCTCACATCGCCAGTGGCCGCACGAGCTCAGCATCTGCACCATGGCTGTGCTGCGGAACAGAAGGGGCCTCTGGGGCAGCGAGCTCACGTCCCACCGCAACCATCAAAAGCGGGGGAGCTGGGTGCCTGTCTGCTCTGGCACCAGGCCTTTCAGAAGCCTCCACCGAGCCGGAGGCTTCCGAAAGGCCTGGTGCACCAGCAGACAGGCACCCAGCTCCCCTGCGATTGAAAGCGAAAGCGTGTAGGGGACCCTACATGTGCATGATTCAATCATGCACTGGGCCTCTAGTAAGGAAATAAAATTGATTCAAGTTTGTTATAAAATGTAGGTAGAGGATAAGAAAGCATATAAGGGTAACTCCAACATTCTCGAAAGACATTACAAGGTAATTATTTTAGCAAAGAAAGCCATGAAGAGAATATAATAAGACTATTTGCTTTGAGAAAGTTTGACTCACCAACTGGCTAGTTCAGTAATCTACCCTTTGTATCTGACATTACACATGCCATATAGAAATTCAGTAAATATTTGTTCAATCAATTAGTAAATAGTGTTAAATGTGAAGTGATTCTGAATCCAAAGAATTAGATACTAGTAGGTGGGATTCTAAAGAATATTTCCAAAATGAATGTATGGATTGATAAGTCATTAAAATCAAGGTAGTAATTAAAACCAAGAAAGTGAACACAGTTGCAAAGGCAGGCATGTTTATAGAGATGAGTAGATTTAGATTGCTGGAACTCAGGAATGCATGACTTAAGGGGGTAGGGAAAGAAAAACACAAATAACACCCTTTATTTCCTTCATTTCCTGTTGTTAGCATTTTAAAACATTCTCTCTCTCTCTCTCTCTCTCTCTCTCTCTCTCTCTCTCTCTCTCTCTCACTGACATTATCACCATTGGAAACTTTAGTGTGCCTTTAAAAGAAAAAATACATGACTAAAATACCACAATCAAAATCAAGATACTGCCGAAACCGGTTTGGCTCAGTGGATAGAGCGTCGGCCTGTGGACTGAAAGGTCCCAGGTTCGATTCCAGTCAAGGGCATGTACCTTGGTTGCAGGCACATCCCCGGTAGGGGGTGTGCAGGAGGCAGCTGATTGATGTCTCTCTCTCATCGATGTTTCTAACTCTCTATCCCTCTCCCTTCCTCTCTGTAGAAAATCAATAAAATATATATATATAAAAAAATCAAGATACTAACATTGACACACTAAAATGATAATCCACAGATTCCATTGAGAAAAACAAAACAAAACTCTATTGTTCTAATCATGTCAGTTATTGCACAGATTCCATTCCAAGATGGTACACTATATGTTTGTTATGTCTCTTTAGTCTCCTTCAATTAGGATGACTTGCTTCATTTTCCCTTGACTTTCATATTCTTGGCATTTTTGAAGATTACATGCCAATTATTTTAGAGAAAGTTTCTAAGTTTTGGTTTGTCTTTATTTTCCTCAAAATTAGTTTCTATTGGCGAGGTATCCTGGAAAACAGCAGCTGTAAAAATATTCTAATTGAGGTAAAATTCATCCTATCTAATAAAAGAGCAATATGCAAATTGACCGTCACTCCAACACACAAGATGGCTGTCCCCAAGTGGTCAAAGATGGCTGCCCCCATGTGGACACAAGATAGCTGCCAAAAGATGGCCAGCAGGGGAGGGCAGTTGGGGGTGACCAGGCCTGCAGGGGAGAGAAGTTGGGGGGACCAGGCCTGCAGGGGAGGGCAGTTGGGGGAGACCAGGCCTGTAGGGGAGGGTAGTTGGGAGAGAGCAGGCCTGCAAGGGAGGACAGTTGCGGGGGACCCAGGCCTGCAGGGGAGGGCAGTTGGGGAGGACAAGACCTGCAGGGGAGGGCAATTGGGAGGGGGGACCAGGCCTGCACGGAAAGGCAGTTGGGGGGAACCAGGCCAGCAAGGAAGGGCTGTTGTGGGGGACCTGGCCAGGAGGAGAGAGCAATTAGGGGCGACCAGGCCGGCAGGGGAGGGCAGTTAGGGGTGACTGGGATGGCAGGGGAGGGCAGTTGGGGGTGGCCTGCAGGGGAGGGCACTTAGGGGCGACCAGCCTGCCGAGGAGGACAGTTAGGGGCAATTGGGCTGGCAGGAGAGCAGTTAGGCATCGATCAGGCTGGCAGGGTAGTGTTTAGGGGGTGATCAGGCTGGCAGGCAGAAGTGGTTAGGGCCAATCAGGCAGGCAGGCAAGCAGTTGGGAGCCAGCAGTCCTGGATTGTGAGAGGGATGTTCGACTGCCCTCAAGGGGTCCCAGATTGGAGAGGGTGCAGGCTGGCCTGAGGGCCACCCCCTTTCCCCCCCATGCACGAATTTTGTGCACCAGGCCTCTAGTATAACATAAAATTACATATTTTAAAATAAACATTTGTCTGCCCCTTGTTCCTTTGGGACTGCCATTATACATATGCTGGCATACTTAATGATTTCCCACAGGTCCTTTGGTTATCTACTTTTCTTCTTATACTCAATGGTCTGATCTTCAAGTTTACTGATTTGTGTTTTTTTTTTAATGCCTGCTTAAGTCTGTTGAAACTTTCTAGTGAATTTTTTATTTCCATTATTGTACTTTTCAGCTACTGAATTTCTATTTTGTTCTTTTTTTCATAATTTATACCTGTTTATTGGTATTCTTATTTTATTCATAAATTATTTTCCTAATTGCCTTTAGTTCTCTGTCCATGGTTTCTTTTAGCTTTTTGCAAAGTTTGTATTCTTTGTCACTTGCATAGGAAATATTCTTATATGTATCTTTATTGTTTATGTTTAATGTTTACCAGCATATATTAAACTCTAGATTTTAAATAAAAATTTAATTCTGATCCTATTTATTTTTGCATAAATGTCTGTGTTTTCCATTAATGAAATATCACTTGCCTTTTTGACACCAGGGATTCCTTCATATTTGTTATGCTTCCTATAATCAATTCCTTGTTTTATTTCTTTTTATTGTTATTTAGGTTTAATATTTTGGTATAAAACCTCTAGGTGTGACTCACTTCCACAATGATATACACTGTTGGAAATGGGTGAGTACCAATTCTAGTCATCTACAAACAGTCAGACACTATAGAGAGGGGTATGGACATGACCTTGTGACCATTAGTATGACACCAAGAAAATTCTCTAATAACATTCACTTTCAAAATGTTAACAGAAATCTGCTCTGGAAAATATAAGTTTGAATGATGATGCATTTGTACATAACTGATTATGGGAATAGAATGAATAAATATCCCATAAGGCAATGCACATATATTTAGGGATTTCTGGTTAGCATTTCTTTTTTTATGTTAATGAAAGTTGATGGTTTATCCATATTTTCCTGATACAACAGATTAATATAGTAAAAGTGTTTTAAACTTTAATTCGGAATGAAATTGTTCAAATTAGAAAAGAATTAAATTTAGTTAATTTAATTGACCACAGCCAATCATAAACATTACCTCAACCATGTAGTCATGAATAAAATACCCTGGAGAAATCAGTTCAAGTAATGATGCTTGTTATTTTCTACATGCTATTGCTCGCTTCAACATATACCTGGCTTGAGTAAGCACATAATATAAGAATTCAATTTAGAGACTTAAATTCTAAATTATGTGTTGAGATAATCAGACCAGACTCCTCATTCAATGGAAATGATAAATGATGGAAGTTACAATTTTATTACAGAAGGACATTTTGGATTAATTGGATTGAGATAAGAGTTTTCACTAAATTTTTTAATTCAAATTTTTCATTTTTACATCATTTATACTTCATCCATATAACTTCAACTCTGTGGTTTTCTTAAAATCCTCTGAAAAATACAATATTTTCTTTAGTCTGCAAGTGTAACCATGTTTTATAATTCTATTCTCTGCTATTCCTTTGTGACAGTTGCCAGACAACAGATAGCTGGCCCATTTGGCTTACACACCAAGACTTGCTCCTCCTGTCCTTTGCTACACTGCATGAAGATATTTTATTGACATCTAACTATAGCAGCCTTATGTCTTTGGACTACAAATAAGAATTACTCTGGGAGAGGTTTGGAATTTGTTCCATTATATACTGGAATGGGGCCAAAGGCTGACTACTTGCTTTTGAAGCTAGTGACAGATTTAAAATCTGTTTTCTCAAGAAGCCAAGAGATTTGAAAGATTGTTGAGGTTATTTCTGGACAAGACTGACCTTTAACTTGGTAGACTGAATAATGAAAATTGCCCTTCCTAGTATTTGTGTGCTTCAGCCAATCAGTTGAAAGCTTGAATAGAGAAAAGTCTGATCATCCCACATTCAGGAGAGGATTTCTTATATCCAACTGCTTTCCAGCTAAGACATTGGCCTTCTCCTTGCGTGGGACCTAAGCATCGGCTCTTCCTGGGTCTCCAGCCTGCCAGCTTTTGGACTGTGATTTACACCATTGGCTCTTCTGTGTTTCAAGGCTGCCACCTTCATTTGGCAATCCTGGGACTTGTGTGTGTGTGTGCATATATCTATATCCATGCCTATAACTATATCTATATATGCATATATATCCTCTTGGTTCTGTTTCAATGAAGAACCCTGACTAATGCACATATAATTTTTAATTTATTTCTGTATTTTTATTATGCAAAATTTTATTTTAATTATTATTCTGATATGGGGGAAATAGTCTATATTTTTAAATTAACAAGAACTGGTTCTTTGAAAAGATAAACAAGATTGATGAACCATTAAAAAGACTCACTAAGAAAAAAAGAAAGTAGACCCAAATAATAAAATCAGAAATGAAAAAGACAAGTAATAACTGATATCACTGAAATATGAAGGATTGTAAGACAATATTATGAAAAATTATATGCCAACAAATTGGACAACCTGGGCAAAATGGATAACTTCCTAAAAGCATACAATCTTCAAAAACTAAATCAGGAAGAATCAGAAAATCTGAATAGATGATTACAACTAATGAAACTAAAACAGTAATTTAAAAAACAAAACAAAAACAAACAAACAAAAATTCCTAGCAAACAAAAGTACTAGACCAGTTGGCTTCACAGGCAAATTTTACCAAACATTCAAAGAAGAAATTACACCTATTCTTATTAAACTATTCCAAAAAAAATCAAAAGGAGGGAAGACTTTTAAACTCTTTTTATGAAGCCAGCATTATCTTAATTCCAGAGTCAGGTTACAAAGAAAGAAAATTATAGGCAGTATTCCTAATAAACATATATGCCAAAATTCTTAACAAAATATTAGCAAACCAGGTCCAGAAATACATTAAAAAAGATCATAGACCATGATCAAGTGGGATTTATTCCAGGGATGTAAGGTTGTTAAAATATTCATAAATCAATAAATGTGATACATTACATAAAAAATAAAGATAAAATCACATTATGATATTGATACAGAAAAAGCATTTGACAAAATCCAGCACCCATTTATGATAAAAACTC
Organism: Eptesicus fuscus; assembly: GCF_027574615.1. Lineage (NCBI taxonomy): Eukaryota > Metazoa > Chordata > Mammalia > Chiroptera > Vespertilionidae > Eptesicus > Eptesicus fuscus. The sequence goes on along the minus strand of NC_072482.1, from coordinate 30,640,702 downwards.
TCACTAAACTAAGAATAGAGGGATCATACCTCAACATAATAAAGGCCATATATGACAAACCTATAGCCAGAATCATACTCAATGGGCAAAAAGTAAAAGCATTTGCCATAACATTAGGAATAAGACAGGGATGTCCACTTTCATCACTCTTATTCAACATAGTACTGGAACTCCTGGCCACAACAATTAAACAGAAGAAGAAATAGTTTAGCAAAGTGTGTTTGTGTGTGGGTGGGGGCACCTGCAATATTGTCAACAATAAAAAATTAAATAAATAAAAGAAGGCATCCAAATTGTAAAGGAGGAAGTAAAACTGTCTTTATTCACAGATGACATGATATTGTACATAGAAAAAATGTAGGACTCCACCAAAAAACTACTAGATCTAATAAGTGAATTCAGCAAAGTAGCAGAATATAAAATTAATTTTCAGAAATCAGTGGCATTTTTATATACCAATAATGAAATATCAGAAAGAGAAACTAAGGAAACAATTATATTATTATTGCAACAAAAAATAAGGTACCTAGGAATAAATTTAACCAAGGAGGTAAATGACCTGTATTCAGAAAACTATAGCACATTGAAGAAAGAAATTGAGGAAGATAAAATAACTGGAAGCATATACCATGTTCATGGACTGGGAGAATTAACATCATGAGAATGGCCAGACTACATAAAGTGATCTATAAATTCAATGTAACTCCCATTAAAATACCAATGGCATATTTCATAGATCTAGAACAAATATTCCAAAAATTTATATGAAACCAGAAAATACCCTGAAAATCTTCAGCAAACTTGAAAAAGAAGAACAAAGTTGGAGGTATCACAATGCTGTGAATCAAACTATACTACAAGGCCTTTGTAAAACAGCCTGGCATAAGGACAGGCATATAGATCAAGGTAACAGAACAGAGAGAAGAGAAATAAATCCACGCCTTTTAGGTCAATTAATATTTGACAAAGGAGGCAAGAGCATACAATGGAGTAAAGACAGTCTCTTCAATAAATGGTGCTGGGAAAATTGGAAAGGTACATGGAAAAAAAATGTAACTAGACCACCAACTTACACCATACACAAGAATAATCTCAAAATGAATAAAAGACTTAAATGTAAGCTGTGAAGCCATAAAAATCCTAGAAGAAAAATAGGCAGTAAAATTTCAGACATCTCTTGTAGCAATATTTTTTGCTGATATATCTCCTAGGGCAAGAGAAAGAAAGGGGGGAAAAAAATAAACAAACGGGACTACATCAAACTAAAAATTTCTGCACAGCAAAAGACATCAAGAAAATGAAAAGGGAACCCATTCTATTAGAGAATATTGCCAATGATACATCTGATAAGGGGTTAATCATATATATCCTATCTAATAAAGAGGTAATATGCTAATTAACCCTCATGCCATCGCAAAGATAGTGGCACCCACAGCCAATAAGGAGGGAATGTGCTAATTGACTGCCACACCCTCAAAGATGGCAGTGCCCACAGCCACAAGATGGCGGCGCCCAGTCCCCTCAGCCCTGCTGGGGCAGCAGGCGAGCCGCATGGCCGGGCCCGCCCCCAGGCGGGTCCAGCCGATCCGCGCATCTGCCTCCAGAATCCCCCAGTTCCCTCAGCCCCCAGCCCCCCAGGGCCAGCCCGAGGATTGAGCAAATGACTGAACAACCAGGCTGCATGGGGCGACCAGGCCAGCAGGGGGTTAGTGAGGGACGACCAAACAACTTAACAGCAGGCTGTGTGGGGTGACCAGGCCGGCAGGGGGAGGCTGTTGGGGGTGACCAGGCTGGCAGGGGGGACAGTTGGGGGTGACCAGGCCTGCAGTGGGGGCAGTAAGAGGTGACCAGGCCAGCGGGGGGGGCAGTTAGGAGCGATCAGGCCGGCACGCAGAGGCAGTGAGGGGCGATCAGGCTGGCAGGGGGGGCAGTTAGGGGTGACCAGGCAGGTGAGCGATTAGGAGCCCGCACTCCAGGATTGTGAGAGGGATGTCCGACTGCTGCAGTCGGGCATCCCCCGAGGGGTCCCAGACTGGAGAGGGTGCAGGCTGGGCTGAGGGGACCTCCCCCTTCCCATGCATGTATTTCATGCACCGGGCCTCTGTGTGTGTGTGTGTGTGTGTGTGTGTGTATGAAACTAATACATTTCAACACCAGGAAGACAAACAATCCAATTTAAAAAAATTGAACAAAGGACCTGAAGACACTACTGCAAAGAGGACATACAGATAGCCAATAGACATATGAAAAAAATGCTCAAAGTTACTAATCATCAGAGAGATGCAAATGAAAACCACAATGAGGTATCACCTCACAACTTCCAGAATGGCTATCATCAATAAATCATAACTAATGCTGGTGAAGATGTGGAGAAAAAGGAACCCTAGTGCACTGTTGTTGGAATGCAACCTAGTGTAACCACTGTGGAAAACAGTATGGAGTTTCCTCAAAAATTAAAATTGGAACTGCCTTTTGACCCATTGATTCCACTTCTGAGAATATATCCTAAGAATTTCCAAACACCAATTCAAAATAATATATGCACCCCTATGTTCATAGCAGATCTGGAAACAGCCCATGTACCCATCTGCAGATGAGTGGATAAAAAAGCTGTGGCATATTTATGCCATGGAATACTAAGCAGCAGTAAGAAACAAGGAAATTTTTCCCTTTGCAACAGCATGGATGAACCTGGATATTATTCTAAGTGAAATTAGCCTGTAAGAGAAAGACAAATACCATATAATCTCACTTATATGTGAAATCTAATGGACAAAATAAACTGACAAGATAGAAACAGACGCATGGATACATGGAACTGACAGCTGTTAGAGGGGAGGGGGCAGGGGGAACTGAATGAAAGAAGGTGAAGGGATTAGTCAAAGAACATATCTGCATAACCTATGGACACAGTGAACAGTATGGGGATGGCTAGAGGGAAGGATTGGTGGGGGCTGGGTGGAGGAGAAGGGCGAATGGGGACATGTGTAATAATGTCAACAATAAAAAAAAACTAATTTTAGTAAGATATCATGATACATAAAACTTTTTTGTGTTAGGCTGTATTATGAAATGGGAAGTCAAATGTGATATATTTTGGCCATTGTTATCTATATTAATGCTATATTCCAAACCATCAGATATGGTAATTGTTTTAACTTAAATAATAAACCCTTTGTTTACCCAGATATTTAAAAAAGTAGAAAATTTTTTCCTATAGCATAGAACAGGAGTATAAAAATATACTCATAGGAAACCACTTTGTAAATTTCATCCTTATCTAAACTTTAGCCCTAGATAGTGCTAACTTTAATAAATATTTGATGACATGACTTAATGTGTTACTTATGTATTCAAGGCTATATATGCTAATTGACCGTCATACCCTCACAAAGATGGCGGCACCCACAGCCAATAAGGAGGGAATATGCTAATTGATTGCCAGGCCCTCAAAGATGGCGGCACCCATAGCCACAAAATGGCGGTACCCAGTCCCCTCAGCCCCGCCAGGACGGCAGGTGTGTGGCATGGCCGGGCCCAGCCCCAGGTGGGTCCAGCCGCTCTGCGCACCTGCCTCTGGAGTCCCTCAGTCCCCTCAGCCCCCCAGCCCCCCAGGGCCAGCTCATGGCACAGGCAAGCCTTGGATGGCAGCTACCTATCCGATGCCCAAGGCACAGGCAAGCCTCAGATGGCGACTGCCCAGCCACCTGAGGCTCAGGTAACCAGGGCTGGCCGAGGCTTGCGCTGCCGGCAGTGGCAGCAGCAGAGGTGTGATGGGGGCATCACCTTCCCCTGATTGCCGGGTCGCCTCCTGCCCCTAAGGGCTCCTGGACTGTGAGAAGGGGCAGGCTGGGCTGAGGGACCACCCCTCCAGTGCATGAATTTTCATGCACTGGGCCTCTAGTATGACATAAAGGAGATATAAATGCTATACATAGTCATCATTATTTAATAACAAAAAGTATACAAATTTGAGACAAATTTCTGTGAAACTGCTAATAACTTTCTTACAGGTCCAACCAGAGTGGCTCAGTGGTTCAGCATTGACCTATGAACCAGGAGGTCACAGTTTGATTCCCAATCAGGGCACATGCCTGGCTTGCAGGCTTAGTCCCCAGTGTGGAGCCTGCAGGAGGCAGCCAATCAATGATTCTCTCTCATCATTGATGTTTCTCTCACTCTCTCCCTTTCCCTTCCTCTCTGAAATCAATAAAATTATTAAAAAAAACACAACAAAAAACACAACTTTGTTACAGGAAATCAGAGATGGCTTCTCTAACTGCACCAGATGGCTGGTCTTTTGTAATGACTACAGACTAGAACTTTAGAACACCAGGGACAGACTGGTCAAAGGGTTTCAGCAAATATTTTATTCCCTAACAATCCATTTTCAACTAATATGGTGATATTCCCTGGACTTTTTACAGTCCTGTGTCTCAAGGTGAGAGACTTTACTTAACAAGAGCCCCAGTCCAGGACTGGTGACAGGTTTCTAGCACTTTCATTCTCAATGAGTGATTCTCAGCTCGGATTGAAATGAAGAAATACCTCAGCAACATTTTTGTTTTTATGTAATCCTCTCTGGAGGATATGTTTTTATTGATTTGAGAAAGAGAAAAAAACTTCATTGGTTGCTTCCTGTACCTGCTCCACCTGGGGTCAAACTTGTAACCTAGGTATGTGCCCTGACATAGACTCAAACCCACAACCTTGTGTGTGCAGGACAACAACACTCCAAACAACTGAGCTACCCGGTCAGAGCCACCTGGACAACGTTTTGAAGAGACTCATGCTCAGGACCCTCCCCAGAATGTCTACTTACACTTTATGGTATTTGCCATGGCACACAGAAGAGTATCCCATAATACAGTAATGTGCAGGCAGAGTTCAGAACTACTGGCTTATGGGGGGCAGTGCGACCTTTTTTTAAACTTTCTCCTTGGCAGACAAGGCAGAGATAGTAGCTGGTGTTCAGATTTTCCCTCAAGCTCCCCCGGGCTTATTCCCAATAGATATTGTTTAAGTAATACATATTGTATTATTTCTCACCCTGCTGATATTCTCTGACCTTAAATGCAAGAGCAAGCCTCTTCCTAAAGAGGGGAGATATAGATTCAAAAGGATAAACCAGCAAAATGCTTATACACAAGACACTTTAAGCAGAGAATTTGCATTTGTTATTCATTCTCCCCCAAGTGTAAATAGAGCTCTTGCTTTAAATAAGGAATGACAAAATCGCAGTATGCATTGACATTTGGCATATTTTGTTTAGGATCAAGTGTGTTACTATTCATGTAGCTCACAAGAAAAAAAAAGCTCACTACATGGCAGGTGATTGTGGGGGCCACTTAGGACCATGTAAGATTTTCCTAAGGATCTGTGGACAGAAAGGGGCTATGCAATAAACCTGGCAGGCTCAGGTGGACCACATGGCCATCTTGACAAGCTTAGTGTACTCAAGTAACCACATGGGATAATCTGATCACAAATTCCTAACTGGGCAGGCCACGGCAGGTAGTCATGATCCAGGCATATAGCTTCTGTAGCAAAGATCAATCTTTAAGTGAGTTCTTTCCTTTATTCTTTATTGTGCATTTAGGACAACATACTAAATGTCAGAGTAGCTTCCTTTTTCAGACCCCTCGAAGGCATGATGGCAGGCACCAGAGCAGGAGACCACAGAACCCCTCATTATGATTTTGTTCCCCGGCACCATCACTATGTACTGTGAATGTTAAACAATAACTATCCCGTATCCAGCAATGTAAAAAAGAAGTGCCTCTCCATTTCATCTTTTATTCAATTCTAGATATTTGCCCACTTAGCTTTATCCACCCTCCTTAATCTAACACTAATGTATTTCATACAAATTCCTTACGTCTTATCCTTTTATTCTAATGTATAAAATAAGCTGCAAAAACTGCAATTCTCCAAGGTTTTGAGATCTTGCTCCCTTGCATAGGTCATCAGCTTGGCTCAAATAAACTAAAAAATTCTCTCCAAGTTTCGATGCTTCTTATGCAGACTGATCAGTGGAATACACAAACAAGAGGAACTTGACTGGGTATTGAAATCCCATTCAAGCTTCATTCATCAGGTCCTGTGTCCTGGCACAGGATTAGGTCAGCCTTTTCCTAATGGGCCTGCCAAGATTGTGTGGGAAGAGGGTTAGTCTTTTATTCCTAACTGTGCAGAATAATATACAGGTTAAGTAAACTTACTAACAATAGTTTCCTTATCATTTACAAATCTTGTTACCTTAAACTAAATGCTTAGCTTTCCTGTGCCTCAATTGCCTCATTTCTAAAATGAGAAAATTAAATACTTAATTGTGTGAGGACTGAATAAGAGGATTGAATTATTCTTTTTAAAGTGCTTAGAATAGGCTCTGTCAAAGAGTTATTGAAATGTAGGGCTTGTTCAATAAAATAAATGGATATCTAGGCCATTCTCAAGAGAAAACTATTAGAGTTCTCCAAGAAGGAGTGTTTATGTGTAGTTAGAATTTGCCATCTCTATTTGATTTGATTTTCACAGCTTTATATGGTAGTTTTCCCTGCTTTGGAGGATAGAGAAACTAAACCTAGAAAAATTAAGTAATTGCACAAATTATATACTTAACCAGAGGTCCGGTGCACAAAATTCATGCACGGGGGTAGGGGAGTGTCCCTCAGCCCAGCCTGCACCCTCTCCAATCTGGGATCCCTCAAGGGATGTCCGACTGCCTGTTTAGGCCCGATCCCACTGGGCCTAAATGGGCAGTCGGACATCCCTCTCACAATCCAGGACTGCTGGCTCCCAACTACTCGCCTGCCTGCCAGCCTGATCACCCCCTAACCACTCCCATGCCAGCCTTATTGATATCTAACTGCTCCCCTGCCAGCCTGTTTGCCCCCAACTTCCCTCCTCTGCTGGCCTGGTCACCCCTAACTGCCCTCCCCTGCAGGGTTTATTGCCTCCAATTGCCCTCCCTTGCAGGCCTGGTGCCTCCCAACTGCCCTCCCCTGCTGGCCATCTTGTCGTGGCCATCTTGTTTTCAATGGGGGCAGGATCTTTGACCACATAGGGGCAGCCATCTTGTGTGTTGGAGTGATGGTCAATCTGCATATTACTCTTTTATTAGATAGGATAGAGGCCTGGTACATGGGTGGGGGCCAGCTTGTTTGCCCTGGTGTCCCGGATCAGGGTGAGGGTTCCCTTGGGGCATGGGGCGGCTTGAGCGAGGGGCCTGTGGTGGTTTGCAGACCAGCCACGCCCCCTGGCTACCCGAGTGGAGGCCTTGGTATCTGGAATTTATTTATCTTCTATAATTGAAACTTTGTATCCTGGAGCGGAGCCAAGCCTCCTGCTCGCTCCGTGGCCAACATCCATTTCTGTTTGGATTTGTTTACCTTCTATAATTAAAACTTTGTAGCCTTGAGTGGAAGCTTAGGCCGGCCAGGGCAGAGGAAAGCTTGGCTTCTTCTATCGCCTTGGAAACCCAAGATTCCCTCTTACTTTCTTTGTGGCTGTAGCCATCTTGGTTGGGTTTATTTGCATACTCACACTGATTGGCTGGTGGGCATGGCTTGTGGGTGTAGCGGAGTTAGGGTCAATTTGCATATTACTCTTTTATTAGGTAGGATAATTTGCAGAATTGGCAACTATTTACCACCCAGATTTAATTTTCAGATTGTGCTGTTATCCATGAAATAAGTAACTTTATGAATCCATATGTAACAAAGCAGAATGGATGACAAATTACATAAAATCTTCATTAAAATAGATATTTCTTCATCAACCTGGCTATAAATTACAATTACTCTTACTCCTAACACTTCCTATATGCTTTCTCTCTCTCTCTTTTTTTTCATTTCTTAGCACACATTACTATATAATTTATTTATATTTATTTCTGGATTCCTATTATATTATAAACTCTATGAGATAGACATTTGGGGTCCATATTGTTCACTGCTAATAGTTAGGTAATCAACAAATATTGACTGAAAAAATAAATGTATGAACCCTCTTTTTCTTTAGCAAAGGTGACTTTTTTTGAGAAACCATGAAAATATTTACTATTAACTTACTATTAAATAGATTTCAAAGGTGATAAATGAGCCCTTAAAATGACATGACACTTCCAGTTGTCTCGTCATTCTAAATAGTTAGAAGATTGTAAAGCAAAATCAGTTTCTAAATCGTTAGAAGATTGTAAAGTAAATTCAGTTAATATTTGAAATACTTCACAAAATTATGATAGTTGTAACATAGTTGACACTTGAACATCATGGGACAGGAGTACCACCCCCTCACATTCAAAAACCTGCATGTAATTCCAGTTGGTCCTTCTTCTCTGTGGATTCCTAACTGTGTATTGAAAAAAAACATTTGACTCCTGAACAACAGGGCTTTGAACTGCCTGGGTAAGTGGACTCAACAGTTCAAAGCCCTGTGGTTCAAGGGTCAACTGTCCTTGTATATTACTTTTCAGGTGCTGGTGATCATTATAAATGCTTAATATTTAGTAAATCATTTTACCCTCACTTCAGCCTTATGATATGGATACTAAAGTATGTACCACTTTACTGATAGGAAACTGAGGCACAGAGGATAATTTATTTGCCCAAACTCAGGTTACTAAGAAGTAGTTAAAGCCCATGGAGTTTGGCCCCTGAATCCATACTCTTCATCACTACCTTGTTCTGCATATTGTAGTGCTGTAAGTAAAAGTCATATGTGTAGACTATTAGACAAAGTCTCAAGGAATTTTTTTTTTTTAATTTTTAGAAGCCTGACTTATTTTGTTTACTCAGGAAGAAAGCCAATTCACTTCAGTAGAAGCACTCTTAAGTGGAGTTAATCATCTCCATCATATATGAGCTTTGAATCTTATCAAGCAATATAAAAGTACTTGGGTAAATTTCTGTAATTCTTTAGCAAATAGTAAGAAAAGGTTGATTTCTATGACTAATTTTTAGAGCAAGTGTTAATTTATTGTTTTGTCTACAACACCATTGCACAGTTGCCTGCTTTGTCTTATTTAAGAAAACCTGAGTTACATCCACAGGTCTCCTTAGAATAATTTAGTAGCAAAGAACACTGTCATGCATCTAATAAATTAATCTTTTGGAAAGGTGGTTTGTGATCATTAATATAAATATTGGCACATACCCCCCAATTACATAAGTTCTAGTTTGTTAGTTCTTATAATATTGAGGGCTTGTCTTGCTTTTGTTTGAGAGATTAATAGTCTACACCTACCCTGTTGTCATGATGATAGTCAAAACTTGTTAACCTGGGTAACCTGACTTTTTGTCTACCTATTATTGTTCAGTATATATAATAAAAATTTCATCCTGCACTTTCTGCCCTATGATGTTATATAAAATTGCATTTAATCTCCACTTCCAACATTTATGCAAGTCCAAATCTGCACTTCATTGATCCAAACACAAAGTTCCATGCTTTCAAAATAAACAAAACCATTATTTATACATGTGTGAATTCCTAAAAGTATAATAGACTATACCAATCAATTGAGATTAAAAGTAAAGGCTTACATCCTATATGCCACAACCAAGAATTAATTATTATTGTTCTGCATGATCCTTTATGCTACACTACCCATTCCATTACTTACTTTCCTCCATTACTACAGGAATTTAATTTAAAACGAACCAAACCAAACAGAAAGGTTGCTTACAAGTATATGCTATATACAACAGCTACACTGGATAAAGTTTTTTTTTTTTAAAAAACCCCAACAACCTCCAAATGTTCAAAAGCACTGATGAACAAACAAAAGCAGGAAGAAACTGAGCAGATTCAACTACTGAAAGAAGAGCCCACCCTAGATGAGGGCTTACTTTGATTGGCTTTTTCTAGAGATCATTCTCAAGTCTACTGGAAAAGTGTGGGTATAATAGAAATCAGAGTTATTGTTAGATCAAGGTTAGAGGATGGAGTACAGGGCTGTAACATTAAGAAGGGAAGATAAATTAAAAGGAAAAATACCCAGCTTGTAGAGTTCCAATGTCTGCATGTAGGCTACGCTCTAATAATTGTAAACTTAAAGAGGAGCCTAACAGGTATCCTATAAAATATAATACTTGGGAGGCTCAATAACTTAGGAGAGATTTTTGCTGCTGTCATTATAATGAAAACAGAGTCCTACCAGGTAAGAGAGACTTATAAATACTTTGTGATTTCTACAGAACTACCTAAAAAAAAAAGTAAAACATAAAAATAAAAACCTTAAAGTTGAACAAAGAATAATTGAAATCCTTCTTCAGATTGAACATGACAGAAAAGAGTCAATAAAATTGAAGAAGTCCAATAGAAACTATCCAACCTAAAACAAGAGAAAGAAAAAAATGACAAAAAACAAATAAAGCCTTTGGGAAAAGTAGAATGCTATTAGGTAGTATAATATGTATATAATTTGAATCTAAAAAGTAGAAGAGAAAGAAGAAATGTATTTGAAGGAATAATGGTTATAATTTTTCTAAATTTGGTTAAAAAATCAACTTACATTTTCTGGAATCTGAACAGACTGAATGAAGGGTAAGTAAAAAGTTAAAAAACTAAAAGTTAAAAGTAAAAGTAAAAATAAAGGTAAAGAGTAACTCTTGAAACTAGCTATAAAAGGTCATTGCAAACAGAAAAGTGATGGCACAGATTTCAGTGGACTTCTCATAAGTAATAATAAAGTTCTTTGGCATCAAAGACTTATTAACTAGACTTATTGTGATGGTCATTTCACAATATATATGAATATGTAGTAATTATGCTGTACATTCAAATCTAATATAATTTATTTGTCAATTATGCCTTAGTATAAAAGGACAGTAGCTGAAAACAGAAAAATAAATCTATTTGAAATGACCTAGTTTGCACCATAGTTTGATTTTGTTTTAGATTTGATGACTATTAAATGATTCATGTCTATATTTTGTAAATGGGCAGTCATTGCTTCACCTTTACCTTGGTGAACAGGCATAACATAGGTTTAATTTTAAATTTGTAGAGGAAAAATAAAATGATGGCTCTGTATGGTTGGCATTGTACACCCCCCCTCACCTCCCTTACTATTATTAGATTTATGCATTTTCCCATAGGCAAGTGCTGGATGGTACTACTTATGCATTTTCCCATAGGCAAGTGCTGGATGGTTTTGTTGTTGTTGTTGTTGTTTCATTTTTAGAGAACATTGTGACCTGTGAGTAGTTGCCCTCCAAGAATGAATAACTAGGACACTAATTCAACTGATTACTATGTGACCCTATTTCATTTTTTTATATGAAAAAATTTGTTACATAGCTATTCTGTTTTACATTCTTTGTGATCAACTCAAGGAAGCTAATAGAGAATGAGTATGGTCATATCCAATAATAACTTTTCAAGAACATTATAAACAGAGGTATTATTCAAATAAATAATAAGTATATGTCATAGATTTATTAAACTCATCAATTAGGAAAGTAGAATGGTATATGAGTAATAGAACATTGATATTCACTGAACAAAAAAATACTGAATTTCTAGATTATATACAATCTTGGATAATATCCTAAAGGGCAATAAAAACATAATCTTTGGTTATAATTTCAATCAGACATAAATTACTTGAATCTCCATCAGACAAAATCTCCAAGGTAACATGTAACATTAGAAAGTTTGGCATCTGATTAGTAATTAAGAGCATATCATAAAAGGTTCATTACACTAGAGATTTCAATAATTCTTAGGTGAGACTATTAAACAATGCTCTAGTGTGTCATTGAAAGCACATCTAGTAATCTTTCTATCTTATTTTCAACTTTTTAATATTTCTTCTTAACATAAATGATTCTATGTTATGAATATTTAATACAATAATATATGCAAGTACTTCATACCCATAAAGCTTCATAAAATGTAAAATGTTTTGTCGGTTATTACTACAATTACACAATATTCCAAAGGCAAGCTTGACATAAACAAATCAAGTTAGAGTTAAACTATCAGTACACTTTTTTTATGAGATTCTGAATTGGAGATATTGGTGCCCCAATAGCAAGATGGTAATGAATTTATGTCAACAGGGACACTATACATAAAAGATAAGAACCACAAACCCTTTACTATTTCAGGGAGAAAAGCTGCAAATAAAATTGTTTTCATTTTCCTGTCCAAGATTGAAGATGATGATCATAAAAAAGCTGAATTTTTTACTTTATTAATTCAACAAATAACATGTTGAACACTAACAAGGTGCTTTGTGTGTCCTACTGTGGGGAGCCAAAGGAGAGGAGGAGAGGAAGATATTCACTCATTTCATAAGAATCCAGACTTAGCAACAGAGACAACACAAAAATAACCAATTGGAGCAAAGATGGTGAAACAATTATTTTGTCTTAAATAAGGTCAACATGAAGTTTTGATTCATTTAACTACTATTTAATCATTTATAAGTTACTAGAAGTATTTCTTGCTTTCTCCTAGAATCTATTAATATAGAACCACATATAAAACTCCCTGTTGCTTTGTCTTTACATTTCATTTTTTACCCCCCTGTATCCCTATATCTTCAACTATAAGTTAGTTGACGAAAAAGATTCTCTGTAAAATATTTGACTTTTCTGAATAATATGAGAATTAATGTCTAACAAAAATATTAGCTTCTTCAATGTCTAGTATTAAAATGAAGAGGACTTGTGTTTGAACAACCTACTAAAAAAGGGAATATAAAGAAATATCATTAAATAGTGACTTGAGGAAATTAACTATATTATTAAAAAACTAGTAGCCCTGCTCACGAATCCATGCACCAGTAGCTCGATGCTGCCCTCCTGTAGCTCTCCGCCCACTGCCCTGCACTCCTGTAGCTCCCCCCACCCTCCTTGCCCCCTCATAGCTAGCTGCCCTGCCCCCTCCTGTAGCTCTCCACTGCCCACTATAGTTCACTGCCCCACCCTCCTGCAGATCAGTGATCCGGTCATTACTCAGTCGGTTGTTATGCCTCACAGCATAAAATATAATTAGCATATTCCTGTCTTATTATATAGGATATTGTATTTGTACCATGCATGTTAATAAATTGGTTAAAATAAATGGACTAAAAAAAATAAAATAAAATAAAAATGGACTAAAAACTTTAGTTATGAAGTGTTTTGTCAGATAGGATAGAAAAGCAAGACCAAACTATATGTTATCTACAAGAAATATAAAGAAAAATATAGGTAAAAAACAAAATATAAAAAAGATGTACTATGCAAACATAAGTAAGGATAAGATAGCTAGCTGGATAGCTATGTTAATATCAAATAATATAGCCTTTGAGACAAAGAGTACTATCAGATATAAAGAGGGACATTTATAAAGATAATAAAAAGTTAGTTTATCACAACTATATAAAATTATAAGGTTGTACAAAGCTAGTAACATAATTTTCTAATGAAACAAATATTGACAGAAATAAAGAGAAATTTAGACATCTACCAATATAGTAGAAAAGTTTCAAACGTTTCCCTGAGCAATTCAGAAAACAAGAGAAAAAAGTCAGTAATAATAGAACAAATTTGGACAATATCCTAAAACTTAACCTAATCAATATTTACAGACCACTCCATCTAACAATTATGGATAATTTTCTTTTTAAATACACTTTTACATAATCTGTGGGTTAAAGAAGAAATCACAAAGAAAATTATTTTTAAGTGAATTACATTGAGAACATATCACAATTTGTGAAGGTAGCTAAAGCTGTGCTTAAGAAAACACTGTAGCTTTAAATATATCAGAAAAAGTTCTATGTTAAGTGATGAAAGATTACACCAAAAAATTTAGAAAAAAATAATAAATTAAAGGAATGGCATAATATAGATAAGAGAAGGAATCAATTTAAAAACAAAGAAAATTATAAAAGCCAAAACTAGACTCTGAAAATTATAAAATTGGACAAATTGCTTACTGAATTAAATCAAGAAAAGAAACACATTACTATAGATTCTACAGACATTACAGTAGTAATAATGTTATATGAACAATTTTATGCCAATATTTGCAACTATTTTAGTAAATTTGACAAATTCATTGTAACATACAACTTATCAAAATTATATGCGGGTACACACAAAAATATTAGAAAAGCCTTGTCTGTATCTAATAAAGCCATTAAATTTGTCAGAACCATTTTATATAAAGAAAACTCCAGAACCAAATGGTTTTACTGGTGAATACTATGAATTGTTTAAGTGATAAACAGGACCAATTATATAATATCTCTTTAGAAATTATGAGGGCAGTGTAACCGTTATGCCAAATCTTGACCAAGTTAATAAAAAAAAGCAAATTAAAGATCAATTCCTCATGAACATAGATGCAAAGATCCAGGACAAGATGTTAGCACGTTCAATTAGCAATAGAATAAAGTGTATATTTGTAACAATTAGACTTGAACCAGAGAAAAAGAACCAGTAGGAGATCTGATAGACAGATATCTCAACATAATAAAGGCCATAAATGACAAACCCTCAGTGAATCTCACACTCAATGGTGAAAAACAATGTTTTTACTCTAATATCAGGAATACCACAAGGATGTCCAATCTCACCACTGTTATTGAACATAGTAATGGAAGTCCTATTCTGAGCAATCAGGCAATAGAAAGAAATAAAAGTCATCCCAATTGGCAATAAGGAAGTAAAATGGTTACTTTTTGCAGATGTCATGATTCTTTTTTTTTTTTAATATATTTTATTGATTTTTCACAGAGAGGAAGAGAGAGGGATAGAGAGTTAGAAGCATCGATGATAGAGAAACATCGATCAGCTGCCTCTTGCACAACCCCTACTGGGGATGTGCCCGCAACCAAGGTACATGCCCTCGACCGGAATCGAACCTGGGACCTTTCAGTCCGCAGGCCGACGCTCTATCCACTGAGCCAAACCGGTTTCGGCAAGATGTCATGATTCTTTATATAGAAAACCCTAAAGACTCTACAAAAAAACTAATAGAAACAATACATAAATACAGTAAAGTTGCAGAATACAAAATCAGTGTACAAAAATCCACTGCACTCTTATATACTAACAATGAAATCTCAGAAAAGGAAATGAAAACAACACAATCCCTTCTGCAATTGCATCAAAAAGAAAAACAAAATACCTGGAAATAAACTTAACAAAGGATGTGAAGGGCCTATTTACTGAAAACTACAAAACATTATTATAGAAATTGAAGAAGACACAATGAAATGGAAATATATTCTGTATTCATGAATGGGAAGAATCAGCATAGTTAAAATGGTCATATCACCCAAAGCAATATACAGATTTAATGCAATCACCTTCAAAATCCCAACGGCATTTTAAAAAGAAACATAACCCCCGAAAAATCATGAGATTTGTGTGGAACCACAAAAGATCCCAAATATCCAAAACAATACTGAAGAAAAAGAACAAGGCTGGAAGTATCATACTCCCTTACTTCAGATTATACTATAAAGTGACAATAATCAAAATAGCATGGTATTATCAGAGAAACAGACACACAGACCAATGGAACAGAATTGAGGGCGCAGAAGTAAACTGACATGTATATGGGCAGATAATTTTCAGCAAAAGAGTACAATACACAATGGAGGCAAAAAAGCCTCTTAATAAATGGTGCTGGGAAAATTGGGAAGCCACATGCAAAAGAATGAAACTAGACTGCTGTTTGTCACTGTATATAAAAAGTAACTCAAAGTGGATCAAATCCTATATAATAAAAGCCTAATATGCTAAGAGTCCAGTCGTCCAATTGGCCGTTCAACCAATCAAAGCATAATATGCTAATGTCATGCTAAGGCCGCTCAATTGCTCCCTATGACGTGCACTGACCACCGGGGGGCAGACAGTTGACTAGTTGGCCAGTCGCTATGATGTGCACTGACCACCAGGGAGCAGACGCTCAACGCACTGGTGGTCAGTGCGCTCTCACAGGGGGAGCACTGCTCAGCAAGAAGCTGGGCTTACTACTGGCGAGCACAGCAGCGGGAGCCTCTGTGGCAGCGCTAAGAATGTCCAACTGACAGACATCCCCCTGAGGGCTCCCGGACTGCAAGAGGGTGCAGGTCAGGCTGAGGGACCCCTCCCACCCCCCAAGTGCATGGATTTGGTGCACTGGGACTCTAGTGTCTAAATAAAAGATCTGAAATAATAAGTCACATAGAAGAAAGCATAGATACTAAACTTATGGACATAGAAAGGATTTTATGAATTTGACCTCAGAGGCAAGGGAAGTAAAAACAAAAATAAGTGAATGGGACTATATCAAACTAAAAAGCTTCTGCACAGCAAAACAAACCATCAACAAAACAAAAAACAAACAAACAAACAAACAAAACCAACCAACCAAATGGGAGAAGATATTTGCAAAGAACAGCTCTGACAAGGGGTTATTATCTAAAATATATAAAGACTCATATAACTCAACAACAGAAGAACAAGCAATCCAACTAAGAAATGGGCAGAAGACATGAACAGATACTTCTCTGAAAAAGACACACAAATGGCCAAAATTGAAAACAACTAAAAAAATCTATGAACAGGAGAATGGATAAACAAATTATGGTATATTCATACAATAGAATTCTACACAAATTATTTAAAAAATGAACTACTGATACATTCCTCAAATATGGATTGACCTTAAAAACACTATATCAAGAGAAAGAAGTCAGAAACAAATTAGTAGGCACTGTATAATTCTATTTATATGAAGCTCTAAAGTTAGCAAAATTAATTCAGAGAGAGAATTTTAGAACAGTGGTTGTTTGCCATTTGGGGGTTGGGTTGACTACAAAAGAAATCTTTCAGGAGTATTGTTATTGTTTAATATCTTTTTTTTTTAATATATTTTTATTGATTTTTACAGGGAGGAAGGGAGAGGGATAGAGAGCTAGAAACGTCGATGAGAGAGAAACATCGACCAGCTGCCTCCTGCACGCCCCCTACTGGGGATGTGCCCGCAACCAAGGTACATGCCCTTGACCAGAATCGAACCTGGGACCTTCCAGTCTGCAGGCCGACGCTCTATCCACTGAGCCAAACTGGTTTCGGCATTGTTTAATATCTTGATTGAGGGAGGCAGTGATCACACTGGTTTATGTACTTTTTAAGATATACAATTAGGACCTTATGATTGGTGCATTTTACATAAAATATAAACACTGAGATTTTTTTTTTAATTAAGAAAAAATCAAACGGAATTAACATGGTAGATGTCAACATAAAAAAGTTTTTTGTGGCTGAGAAAAACAGAACATCTAAATTAAAACATTTTTCGAACTTGAGGGAATAATCGATTTTGGCAATAAAAATATGTTGTTTAAAAAAGTTAAATTTCTTAAATGACATGGTAGAGAATTCTCATGTGGAAATTTAAAAAATGTGTTGTAGATGTTCATGACTTCAGCCCAAACCCTCACAAACAGAACAAAGCAAACAATAAAATATGTCTAACTCCTCTCCTAAAAATAAAATATTTTGCCCACATTAAATTATGTAGAGTATTTCATCAGTCTTCACATTTTATTCATATTAAACTTGTCATACATTAAGTTTCTCAATCAATAAGATAAAATTCTACCATTTAGGAATTTTTCTCCTTAAAAGACTGGAAACCTATAGTTTTATGAGTATCAAATTATCAAGTCATGTCCTTTTTATATAGTAAACTAGAGGCCTGATGCACGAAATTTGTACAAGAGTAGGCCTTCGCAGCCCCAGCTGCCTCGGCCGCCCTCACAACCCCGACTTCATCCAGAAGGTCCTCCAGACAGTCGTCCCGCTGTTCGGCCATTAGGTTGATTTGCATATTACATTTTTATTATTATAGATATTCTATATAAAGAGCATAATTACAAGATTCATAGCTTTAAATTTGCTTTTGCATATTCACACAGATCCATTGTTTTTATAGTGATTGGAAAACAAGTTTAAGAACACTATGTTAGAGGGAATATACCCATTTACCTAGATTTCTCTAGATATGGTTATGCGCTTAAGTCCTGGGGGCTGTAAGTGACTGGATAGATAAGATTTAGTGGCATTATTGTGAAAATCGACATTCCCTATTTTTCAATGCTAAAATGGTAGTTCTGAACATGCAAAAACAGTTATTTTCCTTTAGCACTCCTGAGTAATCTTTAGAGGTGGGGGTATTGTAGTTAAAGTAAAGAATTTTAACTTAAAATCCGGCAGAACACCAAGAGCTCTGTGTTTAGGTGTGGGGCTTTCAGCCTTGTTTGGAGAGCTTCTGGGGTACTGAAAAGGCAGAAAGATTGCCCAGCAAGCACACTTAGTATGAGTACATTGTGTTTTTCATACATTCTTCCTAAGAGTAGTTAAAAATAGAGTAAATCAAGCAAAGAGACAAAGATAAATCTGGTAAAGTAAAAATGAAGTAAAATAGAAGATACAAGACTAAAGACTCTACAAGGGCAACCAAGATTGAGTATCTAAATCAAACATATTAAAAATACAAGGGATGTAAATCACCAACTTGTAAAATAGCAAATCCTAACTAATTAACATTAGATTTCAAGGAGGACAGTGAGTGCAGAATATCTTCTGAAATGAAACTTGAAAAATGTGTCATAGAGAACCATTGGCACAAAGCTATTATGACTCCTCCATTTGGCTTGTTATAGAAGACACTTGAAAGTCAAAGTCACCCAAGTTTATTCCCTATTTGAGGAAGAGCTATATAAAGACAAAGTTTTTGTAAAAAAAATACAGAGGAAATAAATCATCATCAAATAACATATAATTCTCCTAACTTGTTTGAATTATGAGGTATATTCAAATGTATATATACTAGAGGCCCAGTGCACGAATTCATGCACCAGTGAGGTCCCTTAGCCTGGACTGTGGGATCGGGCCAAAACTGGCTCTCTGACATCCCCCGAGGGGTCCTGGATTGCGAGAGGGCGCAGGCAGGCCAAGCGACCCCACTGGTACTTGATCAGGGCTGGGGAGGGATGCAGGAGGTTGGCCAGCCAGGGAGGGACTGCAGGAGGGCACTGGGGCTCAGTCCCGATTGGCCAGACCCCAGCAGCAAGGTAACCTACTGGTTGGAGCATCTGCCCCTGGTGGTCAGTGCATGTCATAGCGAGTGGTTGAGTGGCCTTAGCATATCATTAGCGTATTACGCTTTGATTGGTTGAATGGAAGACCAGACGACCAGATACTGAGCATATTAGGCTTTTATAATATAGGATATAATATTTAATTTGCAATGGATATACAAATACATTTTGTGCCAGTCATTCTTAGAGCATCATAAGATGATGATAAAGATTTAATCTGGGATTATTTATTTTATGTGGCAATTGTAATTCTACAAGCCTATTAACATTTGTTCTATTACAATTTATACTATTAGAGTTAAATTATAAAGTACATATTATACTTAGCTTTTTACATCATTATAATAAAACAGTGGAATTAACACTAGAAAAAATTGTCATTCCAATTTTATTAGGAATACATAAAAACTGTTATTTTTGACTAACCACATTACAGTGACAAGGCTGTCTAATTTTTCCATATCATGTGCCATAATGCAACCTAATTGCCTTTAATCTGAGATACAGAGATATCTCAGTATACAGAGTATTAATGTTTGAAAATAACTTGGTATTTGTTTTCAATATAACATATGTTTCCTTTCTTTTTTTTTTTTTTAGCCATGCAATTTGCCCACCTTTCTTATAACCAAGAAGGCATGTGCATTTTAATTTATAAATATTCACTACTTACATTAAATATAAATAAGTAAATGATCAATTGGAGGTGTTGTCAGAGCCAGCAGGAGTACTGCTCAGCACTGCTGCTCTGAGTTGCTCTAAGACCATATAGTCTTCTAAATTCTTCACGACTATGCCAGGGCCAGTTCCTTCTCAAACCCTGCTTACTGTACCAAATGTTGGAAACTTAGTTCAAATTCCTCCTTTATCCTCTGCTCACTAGTTACAGGTGTTGGGTCTGAGCCCCCCTGACTGGGGCTGGACTTTCTTGGATGTTGGATCTTAGATGGAGAAGCCATGAGAAGTTGTAGGTATATAAGAATAAAGTCTTGACTGCAAAAGCAGTGGCCATATAGCCATCAGACTGAATAGTCCTTCATAGCAAAGTCTCATATACAGACAGGCAGCTGGACACCAGCTATTTAACATGCATATCTTTCCCACAAAGCAGCATTAGTCTCTGTACCCACAGCTATTATCTGAGCAACCTCACATATAGCAGTACCTAAGCTCTCTGGCTCAGCAGCTTCTCCTGTCTCTTCTGCCCAGCACACTCTAGCTGGTTAACATGGTAGCTACATCTGAGCTCTCTATGAGCACTTAGTTTAGCCTTACATCGTGGTAGCACCAGCTATCAGCTCCGTCTGAGCTTTCTAGCCTTTTCCCTGCCTGGCTGCTTGCAGGCTAGCTGGTCAATAACCTGTATATTACTCCAGAGACAAAGAAGGCTAGTTGCCAACAGTGACATCAATCATTTGGGTTATAGAAGGACACAGCGTACCTTGAGGAAGCTGTGGCCTTGCAGCTGTGTATGGTATCTTAGCCTTGAACATTCTGATTACGAGTCCCAGGCTTAGAGTGGCCTTGACCATCCGGTGTACTCTAAACAGGGTCCCTACAGGTGTCTTGCTGGAAAGTGGACTTAGGAGGTAGAAAATAGAGACTAAAACACAAAACAGGAATAACTATAATTTTGTAACTTTAAAAAAATATTTTCATTGATTTCAGAAAGGAAGGGAGATGGAGAGAAAGATAGGATCATCATCAATCAATTCATCAATGAGAGAGAATTATTGATTTGAGCCTACAACCCAGGCATGTGGCATGGAATTGAACGGTGACCTCCTGATTCACAGATCAACACTCAACCACGGAGCCATATCAGCCAGGCAATTTTGTCACTTTGTGATATATACACACTGAAGGTAAGGTGTATACCTTCCATTAAAACTGTAATGAAGTTGGCATTTATAGGTGGGTTCATTTGAAGAAAGCTTTGAAGTATTGTACGAATTTTAATGCCATTATTCTTTATATATATATATATATATATATATATATATATATATATATATATATATACACACACACACACACACACACACACACACACATATATATATTTATTTATTTATTTATTTATTTTATTATTGTTTCAGACAATTATTTTGAGATTTTTTTTGAAAGAAAATTTTATATACCACATATTTTGGCTTATTCATTCAGTATATTAGGCAACACTCTATTAAATATTCCCCCTTTTGTTGATGTAAGTATATAGCCAATGTTGCAAATGCCACAGTTTGGGCAAGTCCTAAAAATCAACCAAATTCTTTATGTGGGTCCTCTGCTATAACAATGCATGTAACCTTTCCCGTGGGGTGGGCGGGAAGGATGTTTGGTTAAGTGACAAGGTAGCCCGTTTGTCTGGCATTAGACTTGTGATGAAAAACAATGGTGCATGTGGGGGCTGGAGGAGTGGGTGGAAAAGGTAAAGGGATTGAGAAGTAGAGATTGATAGTTTCATATAGTCATGGGAATAGAAAGTACAGCAAAGGAAATATAGCCAATAATATTGTAATAACTATGTATGGTGTCAGGTGGATACTGGAAATATGGGTGTGGAAAACACATTATAATGTACATGATTGTCTAACCACTATGCTATGCACCAGAAAGTAATAAAAAATAATACTGAATTTACACTATAATTGAAAAAAGTAAAAATAATTTTAAAAGGAAACAGCAGATGACTGGATCAGAAAACTATGGTACATCTACACAATGGAATATTATGCTGCCATAAAAAAGAAGGAATTCTTACCATTTGCAGCAACCTGGATGGAATTGGAGAACACTATGATGAGTGAAATAAGCCAGTCAATGAAAGAAAAATACCACATGATCTCACTCATTTATGGATAATAAAGAACATTATAAACTTGAACAAAAAGATAGATACCGAGGCAGTAAAGCATCAGTCTGTCAAATTATAGCAGGAAGGTTAGGGAGAGGTGGGGAAGATAAGAGATCAACCAAAGGACTTGTATGTATGCATATAAACATAACCAATGAACGCAAAACTCTGGGGGGTGAGGGCATATATGGGAGTGGGTTGGGGGGGGGGCAATGGTAAGATATGTACACATATAATACCTTAATAAAAAAAATTGAAAAAAAAAAGAAACAGTAATGGGTAAAGGAACAGATAGCAAAATACATTCTGTAAATTTCTAGTTTCAATCTGAAAGAATACATCAGTATTTTAAAACTTAAAAAATAATGTGCATGCTTCGTTAAATGGTAATCAGATATGTGAACTCTGGGAGCAGAAGGTTAGAAAGGCAAAAGCCTATTCCATTCTGATATTACCACCTGAAATCCACATGATTCTGATCTCTGAAAACATAAAAATGGGATAAGAGGCAAGGGGGTAGCATGGATTGTTTAATTCAACAATGAAAAGGAAGTATATTATTCACCTGACAAAAGCACTTTGAAAATATGGTGCTTTGAAAACTTTGTGATCACCAGAGGAACACTCAAATTTACTTTTTTTTTCACTGTTGTCTAAATTGTTTGGGTGAAGTATTTATTTCACTGCTCCATTGCACTTCATTTCTCTGAAGCCATTCTCTTGCTACACTTACTTGTCTAAACTCCAGCAGATTGGGCTGATATAAAAATGTAATTATCCCCTTGAGTTTTAATTGTACAATTTACTCTGAGAAGTATACCTTTACCAGACTTGTGATAGCAAGAACTGCTTTGATTCAATAGAACTCAGTATTTTTAACTTACTGAATTGTTACTTAAATAATATATATTTTTTACATGGAAGATTAATATAAAGTCATCCTAATTAAAACTGTTTCAAATTTCTTTCTCTAGCACGAGATTCTTTGATGGTGTTACCATTATAATAAATTAATCACACTTGTCTGAAAAAATCAATTTTTAACAATAATCTAGGTTGTGTGATCCAGGAACTTGAGAAGTTTCGATGAAAAATGTTACATGGGACATTCCAAATTGCTAAAGGCAAAAGCCAGATATCAAATTACTCAAATATATCATTTGTGAATTATGCTCATGATCATGATTGGTAATCCACAAACCATTGTTCATGATCTCAGCCTGGATTGATCAACCTAAAAGCTTAGGAGCTGGCCTCTAGCTGTTTTTTTTTTTTTTTTCCTGAGGATGATTAAGTTTAAGACCCAACATGTTCTTTACCTTCCCACAAATTCATCTTCAATGCTCACTTCAGTCATAAAGGTAACCGGGGTAGCAGAGAGAAATCTCTGTATTGATTGCTCTTGCTCTGCTGGTTTTACCAGGTTTGCCAGGTTTAACTGGAACTATGGAAAGTGGTCCGTGTGCCTGCTTCCTTCCAGTCCCTCTTGCTAGATGGCTTCTAACTCAAAGCCTTACTGGAGTTTTCAATCAACACGCGTAAGGTTTTAAATTAATTCTACTTCTGTACTTTATAATAACCTTCCTATGTATGACAAGAGTTTGATTTCACTTTCCTTTTCTAACAGGATAAAATAATACTATGAAGAACACAAAATTATAATGCCAGTTCTTCCATTCACAGGATTCTCTTCTTTCCTCGCAGGATTCGATGAAAGGAAAACATGGTACAGTTGGGCGCACGTTGAATAGACACCTCATGGTAAATCTTGATTATAATCCTTGTTTTTAACACTGACTTATCCTAGTGACCTTGAATAAAAGCTAAAGTGTGTATAATTAATTTTTAAGCTATTAAGAAAGTATTTCTGCTTTATGAAGTAATTATGAAAAATTGTAACATGGTTTAGAATTTCCCTGAAGAAATACTTTATAAAGACTTCAAGTGTTATTAATTACAGTAATAAATGGGAAGGAAAAATATTCCACTAGGGTTTCTAGAAATAAAAAGAGTCACCTAAAGCCATGCCTGACCCATTCTCTGGAATTGTTTTTAAGGTAAAAGAACCTGCCTTTTTCATACTAGTTATCCACAAAACAATACATCTGTTGCAAAAGAAATGATATGTGCAGGCATTAAGCACTAATAATTATTTATTTCTATGCAAAACAATAGAAATAAATAATTTTCAAGTCTGACTAAACTTTGTTCTTTTAAAAAAAATTCTTATCTAAGGTGTATAAGAATGCTACCTATGGGTGAGCTTTTATTATAATAAACATAAAATAACTTTAAAGCTTTTAGCACCCAGGACTTTGAACTTAATGGCAAAGAGTTTGCTGAAAGACTGTGTTTTATTACCTTACCTTATTCTTGGATCTTATGCATAAAGGTCTAAGATGTATAGAATTTCATCTTAACATAATAGTATTATACCACCAGAACTATAATAAAAAATTAGATTGCTTCTTCTATTATAACATTCATTTATCATAGTTTAATGATGCTGGGATCAAAATACCCTAGGCAATTTGATGTACATATTAGGTTAGGTTATAAGTTATATCTAAAGTTAGAATGGCCTTATGAAATTATATATCTAGAAAGAAAAATGCAGTCAAGCCATTTTTTTTTTCTAAAGTAGAGCTCAATCTCAACCATTTATATACAGCATAAAAAAAGAATTTGCACTTATGTTCATTTTAAAGAACAATGGTATGGACTATTTTGCAAAAAAAAAAAGTAAATATGACAGGACTGCTATGAAAGTCATTAAGGAAAATATAATTTATACATTTTCTGGAAAATATGTCACCTCATTAAAAAAAACTCACCTATATTCATATACATAGTCTTTGCCTCCACATGTCTGTGCAAGGTCCCTCTAGTTGTTGTTTTTTTAAATATATTTTTATTGATTTAAGAGAGGAAGGAAGAGGGAGAAAGAGAAACATCCATGATGAAGAGAATCACGGATCGGCTGCCTCCTGCAAGTCCCCCACTGGGGATCTAACCCACAACCCGGGCATGTGCCCTTGACCGGAATTGAACCTGGGACCTTTCAGTTCACAGGCCGATGCTCTATCCACTGAGCCAAACCGGCTAGGGTGGTCCCTCTAGTTTTTATTCTAAATTAAATTAGGTGTAACATGAATGCATGTTCTAAAATATATTTGGGGATTTTTTGTTTTGTTTTCCTGATCCATTTTGCATCTCACACTAATTCTCCTCAACAGTTTTAGGCATTCTTAATAGTCACTCCAGAATTAGAGTGAAGAAGTCTGTGTATTATAAATTAGAAATAATCTAATGATTAGCCTTTAATCTACCCTGCTTATAAAGTGTTTCTTTAAAGTTTTTTGATTCCTGGTTAGTATGTCCATTCATATTAAATATATAAATTTCTAAACTCCATCAACTATATATATAAGAAGTGAAAAAAATTATTTTCAAAATTAAAGCTGTACACATATGATGCTTTTTGCCAGAGTAGCTTACCTAATCTGATTTGGTTCTATAAGCTCTGTGTTCTAATACACTTATTTAGTTGCTTCGGGTGAACTCTTAAACCTAGCCCTGCCATTTTGAATTCTTTTTTAGGTTTATCTAGCACAGTAAAATTATTCCAGTGTACTCCTAGGTCACTAAGCAGGACTTCCAATGGTTTCAACTACTTGTTCTTTTTTCCCCAGAAAAAAATGTAAAACACTAAGGTTCTCCTTGCAAGTCACAAGGGATTTGCCTCAATATCTTAGGAAAATGGCAGTTTCACCTGCTCTTTTTCTTAATTTTTTCTCAGCTTAACAGTTTAGTAAGAACCTATGAGAAATTACACAGTAACAAGGACTATGCATATGTTTAAAAACAGCATTTACTGCACATCAATTCTCTATAGTATTTGCTCATTTAACATATTTTATTTCTATCCTACCTTATAATAGACAAATATGCAAATTGACCGCACCTTCACTACGCCCAAGCCACGCCCACCAACCAAGCCACGCCCACCAACCAATCAGGACGAGTATGCAAATTACCCCAACAAAGATGGCGGCTAATTTGCATATCAAGACAGTGTAGAAAGAAGCCAAGAGATGCTGAAGGGAGCAAAGCTGTGGAGAAGCAAGCAAGCCGGGGGGAGGAGAAGGGCGGAGCAGAGGCGGGGCCGGGGGCGAAGGAAGGAGAGCGGGGTGGGCTGGCGGAGAAGGCGGGCCAGGGGACAAGGGAGGAGCGGAGGCGGGGTGGGGTAGAGTGCAGCAGGAAACCCTATTGTAGGATTTTTCCTGCAATGGGAACGCTAGTCATCATATAATTAAATTAAATACAGAATTAAAAATCATTTAAATTTGAAGTATTTTAAAAAAATTAAAGGCACACAGAAGTTTATGTAATTTATAAATTGGTAAATATGTTTGGACTGAAGTTTATGGATTTTAATATATGTACTCAGTATATTGAAAATGTTATTCATGTTACAACACAAGTAAAAATTATATGTGCATATTCACTGGAACTCAATGTCTATTTCTACTGAATGTATAGAGACCATGTTTACATTGAAAAAAATATTGTACATATTCTAAATGAGCTGACTCACACAACCTTGAAAACTGTTTTCAAAAGTGATAAGGATTACTAACATTATTTACCTTAACAATTTCTGTATTTGTGTTCTGTGCTCTTATAACAATGCTACTTCCCTTTACCTTGCCTTATGTGTTATGTCCTTAGTCCACATGGAGCCTTCTATAGAGTGGAATGTTTCTTGGTGGAATATGACATTACTGTTTTATGGAAAAGAGAATGGAAGAAAATTTTCTTTAAAAATGAGTTAATGGGCTCAAAGTTTAAACTTCTGACAATCAATTAGGCAACTAAAGATTATTTTGAAGCAGAAAAACATGTTCTAGTCTGGCTTTCTCTTTTTATTTGGTACCAATATGACATTAGATCACCCAACTGCAAATGTATTGTATCCTTCTTCTACCTGTTACAAAAACACACTTCATTTCCGCCCCATTATTTTAAATGTTATTGGGGTGACATTAGTCTACATGAACATACGGGTTTCATGTGTGGATTACCAATTTACAAAATCTGTATATAGGACCATGTGCCCACCACCCAAAGTCAAATCTTCTCCGGTCACCTCATGTTAAGACCCCTTTATTCTCTCACCCCGCTCCCTCTGGCAACCACCACACTGCTGTTTGTGTACATAAGTTTCAGTTTTATATTCCACACTAGAGGCCCAGTGTACGACTTTGTGTACCAGTGGGGTCCCTTGGCCTGGCCTGCGGGATCGGGCTGAAACCAGCTCTCCGACATCCCCCAAGGGGCCCCAGATTGCGAGAGGGCAGTTCTCGGGTGATGCACCCCGGAATCAGGTTCCCTCCTCTCTTCTCCCAATATTATGCCACTTTCTCTCTGTATCTGTCCCGCTTCTTTCATCTCACTTTACCCTAAGTTTGGCAGCAACTGACAACTTGTGGGCATTTAGCTGCAAAATGCAATTATTTAGCAAAAAGGATTTACTTAGCCTGGAATCTAGTCGGCCTAGGCAGGACCCTGCACAATGTCAGGCTCCCAAACAGGCCCTTCTTGCCAGGCAGAGTCCTGTGGCGGCAGGAACCTCCCTCTTCCCACCTGAGCTGCTCCTTTGCCTCCTTCCCTCCCCAGAGGTTGCCCACTGGCACTACTGTCCACCCTGAAGGAGGGAAGCCACAGCCGGTTTCCCAGCTGAGAGTGGTAGTGGGAAAATTGGCTGCCTCCACTGGAAATCAATATTAAGCAGATGGGACAGCATGGGCGCCAGACGTCGGGGCTGCAACCAGTAGGTCCTGCGTGTCTCATCATTTAACTAATTGAGTTGAAGAGTTTCTGTAAGAGCCAGACCCACGACCTCTGCAAAGGGCTAGAGGCCCAGTGGGGAGCCTGACCTGAAGTGTGGAGCCAATGGGTTAGAGGCCTGATGCACAGATTCGTGCACCAGTGGGGTCCCTCGGCCTGTCCTTGGGGATCGGGCTGAAATTGGTTCTCCGATATCCCCCGAGGGGTCCCAGATTGAGAGAGGACGGTTCACGGATGACACACCCCAGAGTTGGGCTCCCTCCTCTCTGGGTCCGGGTGCGTCACCTGAGAAGTGCTGCTGCCAAGTCATCACAGCTTGGTAGCTCCTGTGTTGAGCATCTGCCCCCTGGTGGTCAGTGTGCGTCATAGATACTGGTTAGATGGTTGAATGGTTGGCAAGTTGCTTAGGCTTTTATATATATATTACTAGAGGCCCAGTGCATGAAATTCATGCACGAGGGGTGTGTCCCTCAGCCCAGCCTGCACCCTCTCCAACCTGGGACCCCTTAAGGGATGTCCGACTGCCCGTTTAGGCCCGATCCTACTGGGATCGGGCCTAAACGGGCAGTCGGACATCCCTCTCACAATCCAGGACTGCTGGCTTCCAACTGCTCACCTGCCTGCCTTCCTGATTACCCCTAACCACTTCTGCCTGCCAGCCTGATCACCCCTAACCACTCCCCTGCCAGCCTATTTGCCCCTAACTGCCCTCCCTGTAGGCCTGGTCACCCCTAACTGCCCTCCCCTGCAGGCCTGGTCCCCTCCAACTGCCCTCCCCTGCATGCCTGGTCCCCACAACTGCTCTCCTCTGCAGGCCTGGGTCCCCCCCAACGGCCCTTCCCTACAAGCCCGGTCGCCCCCAACTTCCCTCCTCTGCCGGCCTGGTCACCCCTAACTGCCCTCCCCTGCAGGCTTTATCGCCCCCAACTGCCCTCCCTTAGAGGCCTGGTCCCTCCCAACTGCCCTCCCCTGCTGGCCTGATTGCCCACAACTGCCCTCCCTTGCAGGCCTGGTCCCTCCCAACTGCCCTCCCCTGCTGGCCATCTTGTGGTGGCCATCTTGTGTCCACATGGGGGCAGCCATCTGTGACCATGTGGGGCAGCCATCTTGTGTGTTGGAGTGATGGTCAATTTGAATATTACTCTTTTATTAGATAGGATAGAGGCCTGGTACATGGGTGGGGGCCAGCTGGTTTGCCCTGAAGGGTGTCCTGGATCAGGTGGGGATTCCCTTGGGGTGTGGGGCAGCCTGGGCAAGGGGCCTGTGGTGGTTTGCAGGTGGGCCTCGCCCCCTGGCGACCTAAGCGGAGGCCCTGGTATCTGGGATTCATTTATCTTCTATAATTGAAACTTTATAACCTTGAGCAGAGGCCAGGGCCGGCCAGTAAGCTTGGCTTCCTCCATCACTGGGGGCAAACCCAAGCCTCCTGCTCGCTCTGTGGCCACAGCAATCTTGGTCGGTTTAATTTGCATACTAGCTCCTGATTGGCTGGTGGGCGTGGCT
Source organism: Eptesicus fuscus (assembly GCF_027574615.1). Taxonomy (NCBI): domain Eukaryota; kingdom Metazoa; phylum Chordata; class Mammalia; order Chiroptera; family Vespertilionidae; genus Eptesicus; species Eptesicus fuscus. The sequence goes on along the minus strand of NC_072482.1, from coordinate 30,611,393 downwards.
TGTGGTTGTATTGGAGGTATGCTCAATTTGCATGTTTCTCTTTTATTAGTGTAGATATATATATATAGATTGCTCTTTCTGATGGAGCCAGATAGTTCTCATAGAGTTATTTCATTTTTTATGCTCAAGTCTCCTTAGATGTGTACCTTCAACATCACTAGAGCAGACCTCCATCTAGTCCACTCTATTTCCTATGCTCGCTAGTTCATTCTTGATATCTTTGGTTGAATTCTTCATCTCTAGAATTTGTTTGGTTCTTTTTTAAAGTTTCAATTTCTTTGGTAAAGTCTTATTTTGTTCATTGAATTGTTTCCTGAGCTCATTAAATTGCCTGTCTTTATTTTCTCAGTTCTTGTTGAGTAATTTCAGAACCACAATCTTGAATTCTGTGTCTTTTATAGTACACTAGAAGCCCAGTGCATGAAAATTCATGCACTGGAGTAGGGGTCCCTCAGCCTGGCCTGCCTCCTCTCATAATCCGGGAGTCCTCAGGGGCCGGAGGTAACCCGGCGACCAGGGAAAGGCAATGCCCCCATCACACCTCTACTGCTGCCACTGCTGGTAGCGCCAGCCTCAGCCAGCCCTGGGCAGCTGGGCAGCCACCATCCAAGGCTTTCCTGCACCTCGGGCTAGCCCTGGGCAGCTGGGCAGCTGGGCAGCTGCCATCGGCGGCTTGCCTGCACCTCAGGCCAGCCCTGGGCAGCTGGGGTGCTGAGGGGACTGGGGGACTCGGGAGGCAGGCGCATGGGTCTGAGGGGACCTGCCATCTTGTGGCTGTGGACACTGCCATCTTTGAGGGAGGGACAGTCAATTAGCATATTCCCTCCTTATTGGCTGTGGGCACCACCATCTTTGTTAGGGCATGATGGTCAATTAGCATATTCCCTCTTTATTAGATAGGATACTTCCATGTCTTTAAGTTTATTTTCTGGAGATTTTTCTTTTCTTTTTTTTTCTGAGCTGCCTTGCTACATTTCTTAGTCATGGTATTTGATTGATTCCTTCTCTGTCTAAGCATCTATGTATGAGTTGTATTTCTGTGACTAATTAATACAGAGATGTCTTTCTCCTATTTTTCTATAAGTGGTCCTGAATCACAAGTTTTCTAGCCTTGTGAAATCCCAGTGCTGTTCTCCACAGACAGACCCTGCCTTCAGTGCAGCCACCATGTGGGGGGATGGGGTGGGCTTGGAAAATGTGGCAGCTATTTATGTTGTTTTGCTCTCCTTGTAATGGTGACCCCAGACCTCTATGGGGTCCCCCGTGGGCCTCAACCTTAGGGCCAGTCATAGAGTGCACCATTTGCTCAGGGGGAAAAAGTGACTTTGTAGTACCAGTTTGTGGGTTTGCAGATAATGTGCTCAGCAACCCAACACCAAGGGCAAAGGAGGTAAGCTCTGGAAGGCTACATAGCAGGACTTCACTGCTTTGTTTCTGTGTCATAAATGCCGACAGCTGGGTAACCACAGCCGCACCCTTGTGGTGAGTCCTCGTCCAGGTCAATGGGATCAGTTACAGCTTGCACTGCTCGCTCCTACAGGAATTGCCACTGAATCTCTTTGCTTCTCCCAGCAGAAGGGAGCACCTGCTGTAACTGATTCTTCTCCTCTCCAGGCTGAGCTCGCCCCCTGTCCGGGTTGAGCCCTACTGTGAGATTCTGGATGCAGGGCTGCATCCATGGCTCATCACATCACTCCTCCCCTCTCACCTCCCCTGTTTTTTTCCTCCTGCCCACCTTTCAGTGTTTCAATGCATGGATCTCCCATGCTTGTGCACGGAGCAGGGAATCCTTTGTTGAGTTGTAGCTGTTCAAATTGTAAATACTTCAAGGGGAAAGGCCAAGGGGTCTCTCATGCCACAATTCATCTGACCAATAAACTATTTCGACTATGCAGTGAACGGTCAGACTCTTTTGGAACTTATAGGCTGCCAAATTTTAAACTCTGAGTCAATTTCCAAGGTCTTATAAAGAGTCATTGTTACTCTCCAGTTACCACTTTTTCATCTTTCTTGGGAACCTGACAAGAGAGTGGAGAGAAGCATACAGTGGGGAGAAAATAACAGTGGGAGCGAAAGTAAAAAAAAAAAAAAAAAAAAAGTTACATTACTATATTAACTTGTCCACTCTAGATCAACTGTGTTATCTAAATTTTAATGATCAATTACTTATAATTTATGTCACACGTGATTGCTGTGGCTACAATTCCATGTCCAGCGTCTGTGCAGTGATTGCCTGTCTTTACATTTTTTGGAACCCTCAAATTAGGCAAAGAATAACTGCTAGAACAATGGGTTTTAATACTTAATGAAGATCCCTTGTGAAAAGTTATAAGAGAAGTTCTTGCACATTTCTACCATATGATTTTGTTACATTTTAGAATTGTTAATTTCCTTCAATTGAAAATGTTAGACTAAAATTATCCTAGAAGTATATAGATAAAAAATACCAAATCCAGTAACTATCTATTTATATAAAAGCCTAAGTGACCAAATGACAGAACAACCAAACAACCGATAGACTGGTCGTTATGACGTGCACTGACCCCCAGGGGGCAGATACTCAATGCAGGAGCTGCCCTCTGGTGGTCAGTGTGCTCCCACAACCAACCTCCTGCGGCTGGCCAACCTCCCGTGGCCCCACCCCCTGAACGGTCTGATCAGCCCTGGGCCCCACTCGGGGCCCCTAGTATTTTTATTTAATGCAAATGCTTTGGAAAAGTTAGAGCAAATAATATTGCTCTTACATTATACACTCAGATAAAATTGCAGTCAATAATTTTAACTGAAATATTCACTTTCTTCTCTCCAATGCTCCAATATTAGAAAGATTATTAGCAGAAATACTCTAGCTAACCCTAATTGTGAGGATAATGTACAGATATTTGCCATCATTTTTATCCTATACTGCTCTTAAAATGCACTCTAATTTTGTGACCTCACTTATATTCCACTAGGTTTACCACAAAAACAATATTCATTGATTTTCTCTTAAAATTATGGTCTTAAATGTTTTTTGTTTTGATTTTGTTTTTGGCTTATTTAAGTCACACTGGTACTTTGGCTGTAGTTTCATTTTACAGAGCTCATCACTGCAAAGCTATGGTATAATGAACATTTATATTGACATTTGCTCCATCCTCCTCTGATTACACACTATAAGCAATTGATTTCAATAGTGGTGGTTTTTTATTTTTTTCAGTTGGAAGAGCATAGTATTTGTAGTATTTTGTACTCCTAACTTTCTAGTTCAAACTTTCAATTTCGTAATGTTAATAACAAACAAACAACTTACCTGTTTAATCTGATTTATTTTAATTCTCATTTTAAATGCTCCATTTAGTCATAATTTAACCTTTTTTTTCAGGGTTGTTTATTTCTTGGACTTTTAAAATCCTCAGTAATTTGTCTAGTAAAATTCTGCTTTTCAAAAATAACCATTGAATTTTAAACACAGTGTAACTAACAGTAACATTTAAACCTGTTTCCTAAGGTTACTAAACTAATGAGTGCACATACAGCACTTCTGTTATTTAATAAAATTAATGAAGTACATTTTCAAATATTATTAACATCATTAATAAGGTTCTATATATTTTAATATACATTATTATTATTATTTTAATGTACTTTTATTGATTTCAGAGAGGAAAGGAGAGGGAGAGAGATAGGAATATTAATAATGAGAGAGAATCATTGATCAGCTGATCCTGCATGACCCCTCTGGGGATTTAACCCATAACCCTGGTCATGTGCCTCTGACCAGAATCGAACCTGAGACCCTTCAGTCCACAGGCTGACGCTCTATCCATTGAGCCAAACTGGCCAGGGCAATAAGGGTCAATATTAACATATAAATATGCATATGTAATTTTATGATTATACAACATTAGAATACCAGGCTTAACTTATTCCTGTTTAAAAATGATTGATTTTACATAATTACTCCAAATTTGTGTTTCATAAGGCAAAATAAAAAGTGTTCTAGAATACTACAGATTACATTTTAAAATAGGAAATTGTAACAAACCCTGGGAATAATTAAAAATAGGAACTTTAGCTCTTTTCCAACTCTACTATTATTTAAAATACTATTAAAATGATCTAAAGACATTTTCTTTTCTCCATTGGCTTTCGCCATTATTCTATAATTGATTATTTTCTACTTCTGGATGCTTAGGCATCTTTGTTGCTCATTTATCTTCAATACACCGCTATTTGCTGCACCATTGTCCTTCATTCAGCCTTTTATTTATGCCTTTCTACAACATCCCCTTTATACACATAATGCATATTTTTCCTTCTATTTTTACTCAGTAAATAGTTTTCTATATTAAAAATGCTATGAATTGTTCTCCTTTGTTCACCCATTATAAGATTTAACTTAAAATATATCCAAAGAGCTCAGCTGGCATGGCTCAGTGATTGAGCGTCTATCTATAAACCAGAAGGTCAGGGTTCAATTCCCAGTCAGGGCACATGCCCAGGTTGCAGGCTTGATCCCCAGTGTGGGGCATGAAGGAGGCAGCCAGTCAATGATTCTCTTTCATCATTGATGTTTCCATCTCCCTCTCTCCCTCTCCCTTTCTCTCTGAAATAAATAAAAATATCTGAAAAATATAAAAATATATATATATATATATATATATTCAAATAGTCAAAGAACAGCAGACCTTTTCACTCAACCTCTTTAACTGTTTTAATATATATATGAATAACTTGAGCACTTTCAATTTTTCTAATGGACTTAAACCTTTTTAAACAAAATTTTCAAAGACTTAGAACAGGGAGCTGCATATCTATACCATGTATGTAGAGGAAGATTCTAGCAAAAATCATGTCCTATTTTAGCTGAGAGGTCTAAAAAAAAAATAGCAGGCCATAGGCAAGAAACTCAGTATTACTATTTTTTTTTAGTAATGCAAATGAGAAATATCTCATCTCCTTTTACTTTTCCATAATAGAGATTTGATTTCTGCATAAGCTTGCATAATTCTAAATTTTTAATAGAAAATGTGGTTTCCTATGGGGCATGTTTTCAGGGCTGGGATATAAACAAATGGAAGTACTATTGTCACAACGGGCACTGACTGATCTATTTTGAACTCCATGCAGAGTTATACAGATTTTAGTTATCATTTTCTTTTCAAAAAATATGGGCATTGTTTATGTTTTAACTTCAAGATTAATAAGAAAGACTTGGGTATCTGGATAAAATTAGGCAATTAATTTATTTCCATAGGTAATCCCTGGTTTTACTTTTCTGTGTCTAAAATTTAAACACCTAGGATTTATGATTGAGTATTGGAATTCTTGGTCATAAAACTATGTCTTGTTGCCTTCAAATATATAATTTTATACCAAGTAAATCTATTTTGCTCTAACTGTAATGTCTAAAAACATGACTGAATACAATTGTAGGGGGATAAAAAATACACATAGACTTAGAATTTCTCTTAGGTTGCGTTTCCTAAAAGCAGAATTCAAGTGAGAGAGATGTGTTCATGTTACTTACTGAAAAAAATGTTCTGAGGAGAAGAGGGGTGATGGAAGCAGGTAAGGGCTAGGGATAAGCTGTGAGCTATTAGCAACCAACAGAGCAGCTGAGAGACCTGATTAGTCAGGTAAAGGGATGCAATGTCCACCACAAATGCGGATATATTTTAAAAGAGTATTTATTTTCAATGGCAGACAGCATTTCCCCATACAACACCTCTCAATGTCCTCCTAAGCAGATATATGGAGGGGAATATAGCTCTCTCTGGTTAAAAAAAAAAAAAAGTGTTGTTATTGGTGGCATGGTTTGTTTTAAAATCGCAGTATAAATTTAGTTTCTTTGAATTAATGGCTTATATTTCGGGGTTTCTCCTCCCAATGTAAATTTATCTGTATGGTAATGGTGGATGCTGATTTGTTTTCCATTTTGCCTGGCCTGAGGGTGTTCATTTTACCTTCCTGAAGCCACTGTTGAAGTGTCTTCTGGTGGTGACACTTCTAATTTCAGGCACCCTGATTCAAATAATTTGATGGGGAGATAAAAAGAGAAGTAGGTGTGCAAATGCCTGGGTTTATCGGTTTACACTGCTCAAGCTCTATGTAGTGTAACATTCATTTAACTATGGCTTAACAGCTTTATTTGTTGTTTTATCCTGGAGGCAAATACCAGTTTCTCTAAACCTTTAAATTATATTCTAATTACCTGGCCACCTGCCTTAGACTTCCTTCTATCCACTAATACCTATAACCTTAGGCTTATAATTTTTTAAAGAAACACATTTTGAAGCTTCTCTTCTTTAATAAATAGGGTTATGAATTCTTTAGCTCTATTTCATTTCACCCTCACTATGATCCCATATAGTTTATAGCTTCTGAAATTTTTCATGACTTTAAGACTAATAATGTTTCTTTTTGGAGAGGTGAAACTTTCTATAATAGCTATGAAGTTATTTTTCTAGCATTTTTTCTCTTTACTGGTATTATAAGAAGAATAATCAGTAAATGAGGGTGCTTGTTTATCCATTTTATATCAAAGTCCTATATCATTTTCTGTCTGATTATTTCTTGGAAATTAATATTTTCTATATTTTCTGAAAGTATATAACTAAAGCATAAATACACTTATATAATAAAATAAATATATATTTATATGGATAGTTTGCTAATCCTATCTAATAAAAGGGTAATATGCAAATTAACCATCACTCGGTTACAAAGATGGTGGCACCCATAGTCACAAGATGGTGTTGCCCAGTCCTCCCAGCCCTGCCAGAGTCCCCCAGTCCCGGTGGGGTGGCCGTTGAGAACAGGCAGCATGAGCAGCCTGGCAGAATGCTTGCTTTGTTGCCATAGCAACAAGGCAAGCGTTCTGCCCCTGGCCATGGATGGGCCTCTGGGCCATGGAGAGACCTCTGGGCAGTGGGTGCAGAGCAGACAGGCCCCACAGAGAGCTACTGGCGCACGGATTTGTGCGCAGGGCTACTAGTTTATCTATATACTAGTGGCCTGGTGCATAAAATTCATGCACGGGGTGGGGGGTGTCCCTCAGCCTGGCCTGCACCCTCTCCAAACTGGGATCCCTCGAAGGATGTCCTACTGCCAGTTTACAGAGATCGGGCCTAAACCGACAGTCGAACATTCCTCTTGCAATCCGGGACTGCTGGCTCCTAACCGCTCACCTGCTGGCCTGCATGACTGCCCCTAACCACTCTGCCTGCCGGCCTGCTCGCCCTGAACTGCCCCCCGCCGCTGGCCTGCTTGCCCCCCAAAATGCCCCCCGCCAGCCTGATCACCCCCAACTGCCCCCAGGGACAGTGTGCTCACCCCCAATTGACCCCCCTGCCGGCCTGCTCACCCCAACTGCCCCCCCCTGCTGGCCTGCTTTCCCCCACCTTCCCTCCCCACTGGCCTGCTTGCCCCCAACTGCTCCCCTGCTGGCCTGCTCACTCCAAAATGCCACCCCCCGCTATCCTGATCACCTCCAACTGACCCCCTCTGATGGCCCACTCGCCCCCAACTGCCCCCCCCCACCGGCCTGATCACCCACAACTGCCATCCCATCCTGGCCTGATCACCTCCAATGGCCCTCCCCTCTTGGCCTCTAACTGCTTCTACCTTGGCCCCGCCACCATGGCTTTGTCCAGAAGAACGTCTGGAAGGTCTCCTGGAAGGTCTCCCAGTCTAATTAGCATATTACCCTTTTATTAGTATAGATAGAGGCCTGGTGCATGGGTGGGGGCAGGTTGGTTTACCCTGAAGGGTGTCCTGGATCAGGGTGGGGGTTCCCTTGGGGCATAGGGCAGCCTGAGTGAGGGGCCTGTGGTGGTTTGCAGGCCAGCCATGCCCACATGGTGTGAGGGTCCCTGTTGGAGGGGCGTGGCCAGCCTGGGTGAGGGGCTGATGGCCGTTTTCAGGCTGGCCAAACCCCCCAGCAGGGACCCTCACCCCATGGGGGCATGGCCAGCCTGGGTGAGGGGTTGAGGGCTTTCAGGCTGGCCACACTGCCTTCAGCGTAAGGGTCCCCACTGAGGTGCCTGGCCAGCCTGGGTGAGGGGCTGATGGCTGTTTGCTGGGTGGCCATGCTCCCCAGTGGGGTCTCTTACTCCATGGGGGCATGGCCAGCCTGGGTAAGGGGCTGAGGGCTGTTTTCAGGCTGGCCACACCTCATTCAGGGTGGGGGGGTCCCATTGGGGTGCTGAGCCAGCCTGGGTGAGGGGGCTGAGGGCCATTTTCAGGCTGGCCACACACCCCAGTGACCCAGGCTCCCAGCCCCTCCCTCCTTTTTTTTTTTTTTTTTTTGCAGCGCCTCCTTGAGCGGAGGCCAGGGCTGGCTGGATACTTGGCTTCCTCCATTGCTGGGGTCAACCCAAGCCTCCTGCTCTCTCCAGCTCCATGGCTGCTGCCATCTTTGTTGGGTTAATTTGCATACTCGCTCCTGATTGGCTGGTGGGTGTAGTGGAAGGCCAGTAAGTTTGCATGTTTCTCCTTTATTAGTATAGATATAAAAGGCTAATATGCAAAGTGTCCCTACGGGAGTTCGACTGGGAGATCAGGAGTTCTATCTCTTGGTATGATGTGTGCTGACCCACCAGGGTTTGGTGCAGAATGAAGGAAGGCCCTGGCTGGCAGCCGGAAGTCCCTGATCGGTCCTGATTGCCAGCCAGGCCCAGGAACCCTACCATGCATGAATTTCATACACCAGGCACCTAGTATAAATATAATAAAGCATATTTAATTTGTTGAGCAGGGTCATTCAAAAATATTCTTTTGCAAGTATAATCTTGTTTCTATCACAAATTTATTGTTTATTATGTGTGTTGACAGACTGTTTTACAATGCAGGTTACCCTTGTTAAACTAGAATCCCACTGGGATTGGTCTGAAATGAGACTCTTTAGCTCTACTATTATATGCTTTTACTGTTTGGAGTTATGTATTTTTAAAGACAAATATTTCTGCAATATATCTGTACAATGCAGAAGCACATTCAATTAGAATTTCAAATCAAATTGCCTGGAAGTCTGTACTATATATTTTTTGTTATGATTATTATTGTGTTTTTCCTTCTATCTTGAATGGATAATGAGACATTTCTATTATGTAACACTTTTCTATTTATATTTCTTGACTGAGTTACAATATTATGATATTAAAAATAGAAAAACTTTAATAATTATAGTTCATCGGGTTACTATGGAATCCATAAAAGTAATATAAAATATATTATGAAAGAAATGGAAGTTTTTGCTTCAGAGAACCTAAATGACCTCTGGAGATATTTTCACTCTATTTCAAAGGTTCAAATATTTTAGTTCTGATATTTAGGAGGAGTTTATAAATGAGCAGTCTATAACATACACAGAGATTTAAAAAAATAAATAAATGTCAACTACAGGCTAACATCCTGTACATAAATTTTCTTACCTACAGAAAAAGTACAGAATTAAAAAATTCAAAACATACACATATTATCTACTAACAAAGGGCAATGAGAAAGTCTGTATCCTGATACAGACTTTATATGCATTAAATGAAGCTTCCTTTGCAACCTTCATGTGATTCATGTACAACAAGACAATTATTTAAAGATGAAGAAGATAAGCTAACCTATATTCTACATGAACATTTTACATTCTCTTTAGATTTCCCCTTTGAAATTTAATTGGAAAATAAATGTCCATGTAAAAGCTTGCTGAATGTATTCAATTTTGCAGGTATCTCCTATATGCATACACATTAACAATGAAGTCAAAGGAAGACTGGGGGGAAAAAAAGAAGAAATCTGCAGTATAAAAATAAACAATCCTATCTAGTAAAGAGGGAATATGCCAATTGACTGCCATACCCTCAAAGATGGCGGTGCCCACAGCCAATAAGGAGGGAATATGCTAATTGACTGCCATACCCTCAAATATGGCAGTGCCCACAGCCACAAGATGGCAGTGCCCAGTCCCCTCAGCCCCGCCAGAGAGGCAGGCATGCGGCCACTCTTTGTGCCTGCCTCCAGAGTCCCCTAGTCCCCTCAGTCCCCCAGCCACCCAGGGCCAGCCCGAGGTGCATATAAGCCTCGATGGCAGCTGCCCAGCCGCCCAGGGCCACCCAAGGCTCAGATAACCAGGGCTGCCAAGGCTTGCGCTGCCGGCAATGGCAGCAGCAGGGGTGTGATGGGGTGTCACCTTCCCCTGATCACTGGGTCACCTCCCACCCCTGAGGGCTCCTGGACTGTGAGAGGGGGCAGGCTGGGCTGAGGGACCCCCCTCCAGTACATGAATTTTCATGCACCGGGCCTCTAGTCTAGTACAAAATGCACAGTCAATACATAAAATTAATAGGTGAAGTATAAAAATACAGATGTATATATCATTTTTTTCCATTCAGAAAATAACCTGTTTCTATAAGATACAAAAAAAGCAAAAGTATTTAATACATAGATAAATAGAAAGAAACAGGAAATTGCAAAGCCATTTCATACTAGACTGTTAAACACTAAAGTATAGCAGGAAGGTTGAAGGGAAAAGCTCATTAAAAATAACTATAGCTACTTTAATTTGGTAACAAATTCACAACATAAAAAGGAATGATTTGTAACAACAAAAACATGAAAGGGCAGGAAAATGGATAGAACATGTATAGGCAAATGGAAATAAGATACTACTATGAGCAGAAAAACATTATCTTACATATGGGTAGTTTTATACAAACCACATGGTAACCACAAAACAAATATCTAGAGCAGAGACATAAAACATAAAAAAGAGGAAACTGAAAGAATATCATAAAAAAAAAACCCACCAAACTAAAATGGCAGGTAAAAGCATAAGTGAAGAGAAATAATGAAGATATAGAGAAAACAGAATACAAATGACATTATGGCAGTAGGAATCCCTTACATATCAATAATTACCCTAAATGTTAATAGAATAAACTACTTAATCAAAAGGCAGAGAGTGGCTGGTTGGATTAAAAAAGAAGACCCGACTACTTTCTTTTTATAGGACACTCATTTCAGCTCTAAAGACAAACATAGGCTTGAAGTAAAGGGCTGAAAGATGATACTTTGTGCAAATGATAACCAAAAGAAAGTGAGTGTGGCCATAGTTATAACAGACAAAGCAGACTTTAATCCAAAAATGGTTACAAGAAACAAGTATGGACATTATATAATGATAAAGGGGACAATCAATTAAGAAAACGTAAGTGAAATAAGCCAGTCAGAGCAAGACAAGTATCACATGATTTCACTCATATGTGAAATCTAATAAACAAAATAAACTGATGAACAAAATAGATCCAGAGACATAGAAGCATGGAGCAGACTGTTGAACCTCAGAGGGAAGTGGGGGTGAGAGGGTGGGTTGGAAGAGATCAACCAAAGAGCTTGTATGCATAGATGCATAACCCATGGACACTGACAATAGTGTGGTGAGGTCTGGGACAGAGGACAGGGGAAGGCTAAAAGGGGTCAATTAACAAAAGAAATAGAAGACATAATATTTATCAATATAAATACACCCAACATAGGAGCACAAAAATATATATAAAGGAACAATGAACAGTCCTAAAGGGAAAAATTGACAGCAACACAATAATAAAAAACTTTACCACCCCACTTATATTAGTGGATAGATAATCTAGACAGAAAGTCAACAAGAAAATAATGGCCTGAAATGACATTTTAGTTTAGATAAACTTAATAGATATGGTCATAATTTTTCATTCAAAAGCAGAGGAATACATAATCTTCTTAAATGTACATAAAGCATTTCTAGGATTGACCATATGTTGGGACATAAGACAAGTGTAAATTTTAAGAAGATTGAAACTATACCAAACATATTTTCCAACAACAATGGTATGAAATTAGAAATGAACTATAATAACAAAACTGGGAAAATCACAAATATGCAAATATTAAACAACATGCTACTGCACAACTATTGGGTCAAAAATAGAGATAAAATACATGGAGACAAATAAAAATGACATTATGACATACAAAAATTTTTGCAATGCAACTATCAAGAGAGAGGTTTAGAGCAATACAGACCTACCTCAAGAAACAAGAAAGTTTCCAAATAAACAACCTAACTTTACATCTAAAGGAACTGAAAAATGAAGACTGAATGAAGCCTAAAGTCAGTAGAAGGAAGGTAATAATAAAAAATCTGAGCAGATATAAATGAAATAGCGATAAAAAGAACAAAAGATCAATAAAGCTAAGAATTAGTTTTTTTTAAGGTAAAATTGACAAAACTATAGGTGGTCTCACTAAAAAAAAAAGGAGAGAGGAAGAAGCTCAAATAATTAAACTTAAAAATGAAAGAGAAGTTACGAGATATTAAAAAAAATACAAATCATCATGAGGCTACTATAAGCAGCTATATGCCAACAAATATGAAAATCTAGAGGAAATACATACATTGTTAGAATCACACAACCTTCCAAGACTGAATTATAAAGTATTAGAAAATCTGCATAGACCATTCACTAGTGAGGACATTTAAACAGTAATCAAAAACCACATAAAAAACAAAACTCCAAGACCAGATATCTTCTCTGGTGAATCCTTACAATTATTCAATGAAGATTGATTACCTATTTTTCTCACTGAAAACTGTAGGACTGTTGAAAGAAATTGAATAAGATACAAATAAGTGAAAATATATTTTGTGCTCATGCATTGGAATGATTATAACATTATAGAAACATTCAGATAACCTAAAGCCATCTACAGATTAAATGCAATATGTATCAAAATCCCAATGAAATTTTTTAAAGAAATAGTACAAAACATACTAAAATTTAAATGGGACCACAAAACACCTAATAGCCAAAGCAATCCTGAAGGTGAAAAATTCCACAGGTATCACACTCCCTGATTTCAAACTGTACTACAAAACCATAGTAACAGTATGGTACTGGAAGGAAAACAGACACACTGATCAATGGAACAGAACAAAGAGCCCAGAAATAAACACACACATATATAGGAACAACTAATTTATATAAAAGGAGGCAAGAACATACAATGGAGAAAGGAAAGTCGCTTTAAAAAATGGTGCCAAGCAAACTGGACAGCTACATGCAAAAGAATGAAACTAGACCACTATCTTAATCCATACACAAAAATTAACTCGAAACGAATTAAAGACTTGAAAATAAGACCTGAAACCAAACAATACACAGAAGAAAGCATATTTGGTGATCCCCTTAACATCAGTCATTATGGTGTTTTTTGTGGATTCCACTCTAGGGGACAAGGAAAAACAGAGCAAATATAAACAAATGGGACTTCATTGAACTAAAAAGCTACTGCACCAGAAAGGAAACTATCTACATAATGTAAAGGCAAGCTATCAAATGAGAAGAGATGTTTGCATATCTGATAAGGGTTTAATATCAAAAATATATAAAGAATGCATACTTCTCAATAACAACTATAAGCAAACAACCCAGTTAAAAAATGGGCAGAGGATTTAAAAATACATTTTTCCAAAGAAGACATACTGGTATGTAACAGGTACGTGAAAAGATGTTTAGCATCACTAATCATTAGGAAAATGCAAATCACCCCATATTTGTTAGAATGTCTATCATCAATAAGACAAGAAACCACAAGTGCTGGAGAGGATGCAGAGAAGAGGAAACCCTCACGCACTGCTGGTGGGAATGTGAATCAGTAAAGCCACTATAAAAATCCAGTATGGAGATACTTCAAAATATTAAAAATACAACTGCTATACAATCCAAGTATTCCACTTCTGGGTATTTATTTGAAGAACATGAAAACACTAATTTGCAAAGATAGATTTACCCCTATGATTACTGCAACATTACTTACAATTGCCAAGAAATAGAAACTACCTACATGTCCATTAGCAGATGAATGTTATATACACACACATTTTAAGCATATTGCAATATTGATTAATTAGGTTTAAATACTCAGTGTCTTTATGCATTTTCCCCCGAGGCAAATGAATACTACCCCAGTAAAATAGAGAATAATTGCATTACATTGACATATTGCTTATTTAATGTCTAAAGAAAATGCTTATAGAACAACTAGAGGCCCAGTGCATGAAATTAGTGCACTGGGGGTGGGGGTCCGTGCCCCCTCTCACAGACTGGGAGTCCTCAGGGGATGTCCTACTGATGGCTTCCCATCACCCTGCTGCTGCTGCCACTGCCGTAGCTGCCAAGGTGTTTTCATCAACACAGACTCCAGTCCCTTCACCATGAAAGAATGACAACTTTCTTTAGGCATTTTCATGATGTCTCTTTCATAGGATATGACATTTCTTACTTTCTTTTTTATCCTCACCTGAGTATATGTTTCCATTGATTTTTAGAGAGCTTGGAAGAGAGAGGGAAGACAGAGAGAAACATCAATGTGAGAGGGACACTTCGATTGGTTGCCTCCTGCATGAGCCCTGACCTGGGCCCTGGCCAGGGAGGAGCCTGCAACCTAGTTACATGCCCTTGATCAGAATTGAACCTGGATCCTGCGGTTGGCAGGCTGAGGCTCTATCCAGTGAGCCAAACTGGCTAGGGCATTTCTTAGCCCCTCCAGCAGCGGACCTTAGTTTTTTCCTCCAGGAGTGTGGTGGAAAAACCCTAGATCACCTTCTTGGATTCAAATTATCCAAGTTACCAAGAACACGGTGAGTGGCAGCGTACAGGGAGCTTAGCCAATAAGCGGTCAGAAAAGGTGTTTCCTCTGCAGCTCATGTGCAGAGGACCCCCTGCATTGTGTCCGCTGGGCTGGAGGCGTTCTGTCCGCTGGGCTTCTGTCTGCTGGGCTGGGGTCGTGCCCCAAGCCGCGCGGTGGTGGCTCAGAGCACGCTCCCAGCCCGGCAGCCCCGCATTGTGTCTGCAGCCCTCCCACCCTTCACGGCCCTCCCTCCCTCTGTCCTGCCCCAACCGCTATGGGCACTGTCATCTTTGTTGCAGAGTGATAGTTAATTTGCATATTACCCTTTTATTAGATTAGATAGCATGTTTGGAGATATAAATCAGAAAGTCAATATGGATTAATTATATGAACTTCTGCCTCAAAGAAAGTCATTATTTATTCTGGATTTTAGAAATTAAGTTGAAAGTGTCTGTGCACACAAACATAAATATTTATTCATCCATCTTACATAATTAAAATATAAAAATAAATTTTAAATTATTTTGTTCTTTAAAAAGACAATTATTAAATAATTTTAAACTTAACAGAAGAATACAAAATAATCCAGAGAGTTCCTGTATGTCTTTTACCTAAATTTCCCCAAAGCTAACATATTATATAACCATTTCACACTTATCAAAACTAAGAAAATAACATTGGCACAATACTATTAATTGACCACACTTTTTATTCATATTTATAAATTTCTCCACTAGTATTATTTTTATGCTGCAGGATCCAGTCTATAATGGCATGTTACATTTAGGCATGATTCTCCTTAATGTTTTCAGTCTGGGATTTTTTTCCCCCCAGTCTTTCCTTATTTTTCAAACCTTTGCACTTTTGAAAAGTACTGGTCAAGTAGTTTGAACAATGTACTTCAATTTGGGTTCGATATTTTCTCCTGATTAGAATTGCATTGTAGATTTTGAGAAAGAATGTCACTATTAAGTGCCTTCAAAACAAATTTTATTAGGATATATAAAATACCTTTAAAATATATTAAAAATTAACATAACTTACTACTGGTATGGTTTAGCTTAGTGTTTGCCAGGTTTCTTCACTGTAAAATTCCTATTTTCCCCTATCTACACTTTGTTCCTTGGACACAAGTCACTGAATCCAGATTACTGGACACACTACCAACTAATATGACAAAATTACTTATGTTAAATGATTCTAAAAACAGACAATTAGAATTGAGTTAGAATCTTCTGTTTGAGCCTCTGTATGCAGTCATTTAAATATATTTCCTTAAAAGAAAATGTCCAAGTGAAGTAATTTCTATATCTGTGTTTCAATAGGGAAAAGGAAAGTTTCCCCACATAGCTCTGCTTTTTGAACAGTGATAATACAAATATCAAGAACGTAGGAATCTTAAATAGAATGCCATAAGCATGGAGATATACTTCAGAACCTGATTTTTACACTAAGCAAACCATTTTCAAGGTGTCAGATACTTTTGAAAGCTGAACCAATTCTGGCAGAATGTGAGAATGTATTTAGTATGAGAAGCATTACTCCCATGGCCTTAAATTATTGTTTGATACAATGTTGAAAGTCAATAATTTGCTTGCAGGTAGAAACTTGCTCATGAGAAGAATGAGTGAGTTCTACTTCAAGTACATTTTGGTTGCATTAAGCCAACATTTCCCAAATTATGCATTATATTCACTTGATATATCATGGTAAAGTCTCTCAGTAAAGTATAAATCTTGTAATATATTTGCTTGCTTATTTTTTCATATATATATATATACATATACATATATATATATATATGTGTATATATACACATATATACATATGCATATATATATATATATACACAACACAACACACACACACACACACACACACACACACACACACACAGAGGTTTTCCACTTCAAATTCACCCTTTTTCAAATCATATTCACTTTGGGGTGAAAATAGAGTGAAAGTATCACAATGAAGCCATTTTTTTCGTGATTGTATTAATAGTTAATGCATGCTTTCAGGCCAGTTGTATTGACTACCATTCCATAGGTCATCAATTGATACATATATAAATATATATGTATATTAATTTGATCTCATACTATTGTATGTAAACAGTTTTCTTTCAATTGGCGAGCCGCCATAACTTCTAATCACAAAGTACTTACAACAAATGAAGCTTTTCCATAAATGGGATGATACCAAGGTAAGTTAGATGTTAATATACATATGTACATAACTGAATCCAGTCTAGAGAGTATGCATCTGGGAAAGATAAAACTGTTTCAATTCTACGTAGTTTGTTATGTACATACTGTACCCAATGAAAAAGATAGTGCATCGCATCCACATGTTTTCCTTTTTCCCCGAACCTAACTTTGTGATAATGTTAATAGGCTTTTTACATATTTTGATTCCATAAGGTATTTTTACATAAATCCTGAATATTTTTTTCAGAGCCTGAAAATGGATACAACCATCAAACGCTGAGTCAAGCTCTGGAAGCTCATTGCCAACATGCGTACCCCGAGGAATGCGAAACGCATAGTAGGAAACTGAGGGATCCAGATCAAGAAGCTCCGTTGTCCAACGTAATAACCCACTGACATACATACGATCGTACCATTCCCTCAATTTCATTCATTGTTTTCAGTGAAATCATAAGGCTTTTAAATTTTTATGTTTTTGAAGGGAGTGGTTATTTTTACTCTGTACTTAGAAAAACATTAAGGTCCTCGCCTGAAAATGCTGCTGAACTTGTGGTCACTACCCCTGTTGACCACTGGCAGACGCCAAGCAATGCCCCAGATGCTCCCAGATGGGGCCAGTCATAACTGTGCACCGAAATTCATCAGCTATAGCTGTGAAACAAAATCTGCTACTGACTCATACCTGAATATGCATTTTATTTTGGCCACAGCCCTAGAGTTTGTTTTTTGGTGTCCTGTAAAATGGCTTTTCTTACTCCCATTTTGTAAATGACAGTAATATAGTTGGCCCCTTCTACCGCCTGCCTAAGAGGCTGCCTTATATTGTGGTCACATATACAGCCGCATTTTGTGGTCTTGTCGATGCCCTAACACTCCCTGATTTTTAACTCTGTTTTACTGGATTTTAAAATGAGCTGCTTTCAGGGTCCAGTACCTTTTATCTTAAAAGGGATTAACTTTTTTGTTGTATTGTTTCTCCTCAATAGTATTTTGGAAAACGTATATTTGTAGACTACTGTTGCATATGAGCATAACCTTGAACGTAATAATGGAATTCAAATGAAGGAATTTGGCCAACTAAAATATTACATGGGCTAACAGAATTTAATACAATTTATAATTCCACATATTTTCTGTTGTCATAGCATAATTTTTTTTTAGTGTGAATAGGAAACCTGTATTGTATATGCTCTTTTATCTTGCTGGCTGAATGTCTTCCAACTACCTTATTAAAGTAAAAAAAAAAGGCCTTGGAATTTACTTTGCCACATTTCTTTAGAAATCTCAAATTAAAATAGAAAGCCACATGCTTTCCCTTGAGTCATCACGTGTAATTTTCAAACTGTATTTGCATAACCTTTTAAGTTCTAAACAATATATTTTGTAAAATAGATTTTAAAAAAGAATAAAACTCTGCTACTTGAGAGAAAATGGAATGCATTTTCTAGCAGTTATTAGGTGGATTTTCAAACCACATAACAGTGTCTTCATGATACACAGGGTTATCTTATCTTAAAAAATGTTTCAGAATAAATTTGTTGTAAGCAAATGTCATAAAATATATCAGATCTATTTTCATGTTTTTTAGGAAATTATTGTTCGTATATATTTACATTTCTTTAGAGTTGAAGCATTAAAATAAACACAAACACCTTTTCAAACACAACCATACTTTTGACTGTTATTTTTACTGCTACTGTTTCAATACCTTCTTTCCACTCACTCTATGTGCTAGTCCTTATGACTCCCAGTACTGGACTATAAACTGCTCCTCAAGACTCCTCACTATTTGACCGCAATTCCTTCATGAATTAAATAATATAAACATTTCATAGCCTTATTTATAATGATTTAATTTATCCTATATGATGTTATTCTTAATTATGTTACTTACTTTGTATGGAAAGCAGAGAAAATATGTGATTGGCAATACCACTGAATAAGAGTGTATTGTTTTTAAGTCCTTTTGCTTGTTGATTATTTATAATAGTTCACATAAGCGTACTTATTCTCCTCATATCAACTCTTAAGTGACTCATCTAATTTTACCATCTGTTATTTCATAACTAGCCCTCCAAATTGACACATGGAAAACATTAGGAGAAAATGATCTGAAAATGTCCATGATGAAAATTTGGTTTATAAAGCATTGTCATTATTAACGCCACATTTTTTAAGCATTTCATCTGATTTCATGCTTCCAGATATGGCAGGATGACACTTTATGTCTACTTCACTTCTTTTTGTTGTTGTTAAACTTAGTAAAGAAACAGAAACTTTGTTAGAATAACAAATCAACAGTGTTATGACATGAGAGACAGCTGAAATTAGCAAAGAGATTTTTTTTTGGGGGGGAGTTGTATCTTTTTCTCTGAAGATATAAGGCAATGGTATTCATCATTTAAATTAGGAAGTTGATAATTCTTTTTATGGATGGACCTTGGAAATAAAATGTTTCCTGAAGGAACTGATTGTAGAACCAAGTTAGATCTAGGACTATGGGAGAAATACTGAGGTTAAGAACAGATACCAGATAGAGAGGTTATGTGGGGATAAAAGAGGAGGGGATACTGGAAAAATAAGGGAGAATCTAAATACTAGTTTGAGGTGGCTTCATAACTGACTTTAGGATTAATATTTTATATTATCATAACACTCTGAATGTATTCCCTATCTGCCAATGACAACTCTCAGTATAAGGAACTGTATCTTTACTAGAGGACTAGAGGCCCGGTGCACAAATTCGTGCACGGGTGGGGTCCAGCTGGCCTGGCTGATTGAGTTGAGCCTGCGGGGGGGGGGGGGGGGGGAGGGGCCATGGGCAGTTGGCCAGCAGGCCCTGCCCCCTGGTTGAACTCCGGGTTGAAGGGACAATTTGCATATTAGCCTTTTATTATCTAGGATAGTTGCCCAGGCTCCAAAAGCAAAACTTAGGGGTTGCATGAGGAATGGAGACTTCCAGGTGGAGATTTTTAGTTGCAGTCTGACGTCTGCCTGTAGCAATATAAATCACTATTTAAACGCGGAAAGCACCACTGTGGTATTTAAACTGGTGGAAAGAAATGGGCCTGAACCTCACATGAGCAGCATGGTGGGGAGAGATGAGGAGAAGACCAACACTGAAATAGCACCAGAGCCTCTGGGTAGTGTAGTCTAAGAGTGGATAGTTCAATAAGGAAGCCAGAGCTATACGCCACTGTTAAGTTTTTACGCTAAGCACCATAAGAAACATTTTTGCAATAGTTCTCCAGAAAGGGAGCAATGTTACTTATGCATATTTTGTGGCATAACATGCCACAAAGGGAAAAGCAGAAATACTAACACCTGGCTCTCTTTCTGCCCTCTCATCTCCGGTGTCACCCACTTGCCATACACAATAAGAAGAGATTTGGAAAAGGAGCTTGAATGGTGCAGTGCTTAAGGGGTCTGCCTCTCAGGTAAAAAGCAAGGGCAGAGCATAGATCTGTGTGGACAAATAAAAACACCACAGCGGGCAATTAGAAAATCAGTGAAATACCCTGCTGCCAAGGCTACTGGTATAACTATTACAAATAAATACAGTTACATCGCTTGGTATGTTTACTTTGTTTGCTTGCTATAAGCTACATGACTGAACTGACCCAATGCTTTCTGAATTCCAAAAGGCTGCTGAGATTCAACAAACTTTCACAGGGCATGAGATCTTGGACAGTTCTCAGGTGTTCAGTTAAAACGCCGTACCTTTGAGTTATGTTCAATTTGGCTTCTGTGCCTGCTGGTTCATCACAGATAATTCCCCCCTAGCTACCTCTCTTTCAAAAATGTCTTCCTAAATTAAGATGCCACTGCTGAACTGCCAACAGCTGGAAATGTCTATGTAATTGTTTATCCAGGAGAGAAAACATGTTGCACCCATCCCATGGGGACCATTGGCTTCCTCTCCTGGGATGGCTGACCGGATTCAATGGAGCAAACTGTGTTGGTAGAACTGCTTTGCTGTTGTTGATGTTGATTTTTTTATGCAAAGCTAATTGTTTCATACAATTAGTTCCATAACCTTGTGTAATTAACAATTTTCTAAGCAACCAAGAATCAACCTACAACCTTTTTGCTAAGTGGTGAGAATTCAGTGTGATTCTCACCCATGAAGGGAAACACTTAAGATAACTTCTAAGAGGTAAACTATCTTGGTTTTCTCTTTTTTAAATTTTAATTTAGAAAGTGCCTATTTTATTCATGCTAAATATACAGGTACTTTTTATTCTTTCTGTTCATACTTTTATATTTTTGTTTTGCACATATAAATATGTACATGCTTATTCTAAGGCTTTATTCCTCTAAAATAAAATAAAAAGGTATTATAATTACACCTTTATATACTAATTTTTATAATAGGAAAAATTTTTATAGGGGAAATTTAAGATGATATAGCTTTCTCTAATATATTACTTATAGTTTATAAATATACTACATGCACCATTAGGAATTTTAAGAGCCGTTTTGAATATCAACAAGTTAATTATAATTCTCCTCCATATTATACCTCTTTATTTCACTTTTCCATTCACAAATATACAGTTAAATTTACAGTTTAATATTTCATTTTTAAAATCAATTCTCAAGCTATCCAAAAATAGAGCCTTCAAGATTGCAAAAGAAAAGTATATTTATACATACTGTTATTTGTAAAAAAAAAAAATATATTTTACCAAATAGTTCACTATCTAAATTGATCTCTCAATAAAAAATTTATCAAACTTTTGGATAATATTTGAAATTCTCCAACAAAAATAATAAAACAAATAAAAATGTTTCAATACTGCTTTAGAAAACCAGGCACATGACTTCATAGCTCCTTGCTAATGTAGTAACATTTTTTATTGCCCTCAGTTTTTACCTACTATCACATTCAAGTCAGATCCCTCATAGCACAACTGCCACTGGGGAGTATCCAGTCACAAGAAGTTTAATTTATTATGAGTTATTCAGTTTGGGGAGTCATATTCTGGGTCCATGGCTCTCATTCATATTTATACTATATATTATAGCTTTCTTGCATAAGTTCATTATATTTAATTAAACAGTACCTAATTTATAATATGGCAGTTAAGAAAAGCAGTAATTTTTTATAGGTTCTCTGAATATTTATCACATTGTTATTCCCAAGGACCAACATTGGAGGGTGCCTAAATAATCAGATAATATTATGGGGTAAATATGACCAATCAGAAAAATTTTTTTTCATTACTTTGAAAAACTCTTAATGACACAGATGACCATATTTGTGGCTGTAGCTGTATTGTCTAATTCAGTGCATAGCAAGTTGTTGGCCCTTAATATATGCTTGTATAATGAGATAATAAAACTACATAACTTGGGCACTGAACCATGCAGGGGGATGATTACAATGAATGATAAATAATTAAAATAGTACATCCATTAATATAATTACTTCTTTAAAGGTAATGCCATTTTCTGTTAAAATATTGTCACCTAAATAAAAGAAAGGAAACCAATATGATTGCATGTAAAAATTTATATATTAAGAAATGAAGCTCTCACACAAATCACAAATTTAAAATATAATAATTAGGAAACATTTATGATATAGTAATTCTTGTTTATAATTAATTTGCTATAAGTATTTTTAATGTTTCTTTGATTCTCTTTTAAAAATAAATACATTAGTCTTTCTATTTCATTCTTTTCCTTTATTTGTAATATATTGATAATCTCATATTGAAGAGAGGATAAAGTGCTTTAAAAAAGTATGTCAATATAGACCAATGGAATAGAATAGAGAACCCAGAAATTGACCCAAGCCACTATGCTCAATTAATATTTGACAAAGGAGACAAGAACATACCATTGAGTCAAGAGAGTCTCTTCAATAAATGGTGTTGGGAAAATTGGACAGATAGATGCAAAAAAATGAAACTAGACCATCAACTTACACCATACACAAAAATAAACCCAAAATGGATAAAGGACTTAAACATAAGATGGGGAACCATAAAAATATTAGAGGAATCCACAGGCAGTAAAATCTCAGACATATGCCGTAGCAATATCTTCATCAATACAGCTCCTAGGACAATGGAAACTAAAGAGAAAATAAACAAATGGGACTACATCAAAATAAAAAGCTTCTGTACAGCAAAAGATAACATCAACAAAACAAGAAAGCCCACTGCATGGGAGAACATATTTGCCAATGTCATCACAAATAAGGGTTTAATCTCCAACATTTACAGGGAACTCATACAACTTAACAAAAGAAAGATAAACAATCCAATCAAAAAATGGGCAAGGGACCTAAATAGATACTTTTTGAAAGAGGACATAAGGAAGGCCAAGAGACATATGAAAACATGCTCAAAGTCACTAATCATCCGAGAGATACAAATCAAAACAACAATGCGGTACCACCTCACACCTGTCAGAATGGCTATCATCAACAAATCAACAAATGACAAGTCCTGGGGAGGATGCAGAGAAAAAGGAACCCTCGTGCACTGCTGGTGGAAATGCAGACTGGTGCAGCCACTGTGTAGAACAGTATGGAATTTCCCCAAAAAACTAAAAATGGAACTCTCATTTGACCCAGTGATCCCACTTCTAGGAATATATCCAAAGAAACTAGAAACACCAATCAGAAAGGATATATGCACCCCTATGTTCATTGCAGCACAATTTACCATAGCTAAGATTTGGAAACAGCCTAAGTGCCCATCAGCAGATGATTGGATTAAAAAACTGTGGTACATCTACACAATGGAATACTATGCTGCTGCAAAAAGGAAGGAACTCCTACCATTTGAAATAGCATGCATGGACCTGGAGAGCATTATGCTAAGCAGAATAAGCCAGTCAGAGAAAGATAAATATCACATGATCTCATTTATGGAATATAATGACCAACATAAGCTGATGAACAAAAACAGATCCAGAGACAGAGAAGCATCGATCAGACCGTCAAACCTCAGAGGGAAGGCAGGGGAGGGTGGGGGTAATGGGGCGAGATCAACCAAAGGACTTGTATGCATGCATATAAGCATAACCAATGGACACAGACACCAGGGAGGTAAGGTCATGAGTGGGGGTGCTGGGAGGAGGGTGGCAATTGGGTGATCAGTACCCATATGTAATACCTCAATCAATAAAGAAATAAAATAAAATAAAATAAGTCAAAAAGCTAAATGAATCTCTAATGCCTCCAACTTCTAAATTTCCTTGAACTACTTTCTCTTCTCTCCCATACAAATTTATCTGGATTGAATGCAATATGGGGGAAATTAATTTTCTTCCTGTCTTGGAACCTAGGTACTACAGTTAAATCCCTTGACAAAGATATTATGATGTTGTTAAAATATTGACCATAAAACATAGTCTGTAGCGGGTAAAACGTGACCTACTTAACTGTACTGAATTTTTGTTCCTCAGAATATTAATATTTTAGTCCTGAAATTATAGGTCATAGATTAAAATCATAGGAAATTTGATCAGTTTAAATAATTCTAAAACACATAGTTCCTCTTCTTTATCTTGGAAAGGATTATCACTTTTTCAGACTGTCAAAAACAAATGGGTGTGGAGAGCTTCTTGTCAAATAGTGCAGTGATTAAACTCTGCTGGCCTCCTCCCATGAACACATAAAAATTATAACAAAATAGTGGCCTGGTGCACAGACTTGTACACACTGAAAGGAAATGAATTAGAAGAAATATTTTAATATCGCTATTCGCCCTTTCTCTATAATAAAAATGTCATCAAAAACAACCAAATTCATGATAGACAATGATAGATCAAAACACATGCATACGATTAGTACCAGTGAGAGCATTATATGTATCACATATGCACGAGTCAATGTTCATTTTTAAATTGCCAGTGTGCATCATATGTACTGGCCAGTAGGTTGGATGATCGAATGGATGTATGAACGGTCACTTAGCCATATATATATATATATATATATATATATATATATATGTGTATATATATATATATATATATATGTATATGTATATATATGTGTGTGTGTGTGTGTATACATATATATATATATATATATAGATATATATATATATATATATATATATAGAGAGAGAGAGAGAGAGAGAGAGAGACTAGAGGCCTGGTGCACAAAATTCGTGCATGGGAGGGGGTCCCTCAGCCCAGCCTGTACCCTCTCACAATCTGGGACATCCCTCTTTCAATCCAGGACTGCTGGCTCCTAACCACTTGCTTGCCTGCCTGATCACCCCTAACCATCTCTGCCTGCCTGCCTCATCGCCCCTAACCACTCTGCCTGCCTGCCTGATGCCCCTAATTGCTCGCCTGCCTGCCTGATCAGCCATAATCACTTTGCCTGCCTGCCTGATGCCCCTAACCACTTGCATGCCTGCCTGATCTCCCCTAACCACTTGTCTGCCTGCATGATCTCCCCTAAATACTTGCCTGCCTGCCTGATCTCCCCTAACCATCTCTGCCTCAGCCCCCACTGTGCAGCTTCATCTGAAAGGATGTCCAGAATGACGTCCAGAAGGTCATTAGGCTGTCTGGTCTAATTAGCATACTATACATTTATTATTATAGACTACAGGCCTGGTGCACGAATTCGTGCATAGGTGGAACCCCTCCCCCCTGCCAGCTGGGTGGTCAATGCACTCCCATAGCTAAACTCACCCCACCGGCCCTGATCGGCCTGGGGGCTGATGGTCTAATGTCTCCTTTATAAATCAGCAGCACCAGATATACACATTCCCTTTAAGAATATTTGCATGTATTTCAAAACATCTGCAGATGGTTCTGATGGTCTATCACTTGCATTTGGAATAAGACTCTGGCTACACCTTGTTTTTTGTTTTAAAATGTTGCATTAAACTATACAACTGCCCAAACTCCTTTGCAGCTAGGTTTCTGGATATGAATTCGTTTCTGCCGATTGGATGCGCTTGCATAAGATTTTGAAGGCAGAAGCGGGGCAGAGGCATCTTCCCCCAGTTTGGGCTGTTTGCTGCTGGTGACCATGTTTGCAGAGATGTGGAGATTTTCTGCAGTGGAATCCAGGTTGTGCGCAGGCAGCTGTGGCAGAGGCAGTGCCCAGTGACCTGTTTTGTGGGAGCTGGAGGGCACTTGTGGGGGCATCAGTTTCCCGATCCCCAGATCACAGCTGTGCTAGAGTGTCCTAGAATTCAGTTGTGGCTGAAGGAGCAGCTCCTCCCGCTGGGCAGGGAGTCTTTCCTGGGGGCCCAGCCTAATACCCACTCCTCCAGCTTTCCAATGATTTCCCAAGCACCGATTCCCTGTGCTAAATTCTTTCCTGCCTAAAATAGCAAAGATCTAAAAACATTTTGGATCCTCTACTTTCAACGAAAACAGGGCTGCAGAGGGTCAGGTATGAGAAGTGGGTTAGGTGTTGCAGAAGGCTCCCTTCTTTGAGTCTCAGCTTCCTCTTCTTTAGAACCGAGACCAAAGATTATCTGTTCATAGTAACTGAAGACCATGGCAGCTGTGTTTCCCGAAGATGGCCAAAACATTTCCCATCTCTCCTGTGGCCTTGCCACTTTCTGCCACGCCCTCTTTCCGGAAGCGGGGCTGACCTCTGACGCTGTTTGCCAGTACACTGGTCACCCTCAGAATTCCAAGGCCAAGGCCGAAAAGTCAGGGGTCTGAAGCCCTGCCCACTCCACCAGGGTTTCCAGCTTCAGCCCCGCCCACCCCGCAAGAGTTCTGAGATCTGGTTGGGTCGGTGGGTGGGGCCAATGAGGATGCACAGGCATTCCAGCCCCGCCCACACCACTCGGGGCTCTGGCTCACCCAGGGCCTCACCCTCCCAGCTTGCTTCCCCTTTAGTTGGCTATGTAACCCCAGTGCCTCGCACTATGTTCCTCTTGCTGGTGCTCCTGGGTCCACGTGGGCAGGGTAAACACGTGGTCAGGCCTCGTGCCTCCTGGCTCCTGGGTGCCAACACCCCCTGCGCCCCACCACCCCCATTCCTGCCACTGCTCTGACCAGGGTCAGATGCCTGGCTGCTATGCATGGCCTGCGGGGCCTTCGGTGGCCACCAGGTAAGTCTCCCCACCCCATCTCCAACTCCGGTGCCCTGATCCCATGTTCAGTGCAGCTGCCCAAAACTGAGCACTGCCAAGGTCCCCAGACCCTAAATTTCTGCCAGCCAAGGCAGTTGGCCAGCCACCCCACTCCCGATGGGGTGGGAGGGCCCATCAGGGGCTGGGCCGGTTGGGGGGAGGGGCCGCAGGTGGTTGCAAGGGCTGACTGGGGCCCAAATCAGGCCGGTTGGCTGTCGCATATCGCATCATAGCCACCGGTCGTCCTGGTCATTCTGGTTGTTCTGCCATAATGCTCGCTGGGCTTTTATTATATACTAGTAGATTATAGAACAATCATCATTGAGAACCACCTGAAGAGTAGCTGAACAGAATTCCTATATCTAAGGATATAAACAAAAAGGCAGGTAGAGGCTGAGAGGTGGAAATGCTGACTAGGCAGATCCCACATCCATGGCAATTAAAAATCCAGAGGGATATCTCAGCTGTGGAGGTCTCCATGGAGGAGCAAAACACTCCAGACCCACACTGGGCTCTCCAACATGGGGCACCAGAACCAGAAAGAGGAGTCTGCATAACACCTGATTGGGAAAACCTGTGGGAATTGTGTCCTGCTGGAGAATGACGATATCCAATTAAGGAGCCTACACACTGACTCACTCACTAGCAACTTCAAATGCTCTAAGCTCCAGATCAGGGGCAGCAGCTCAAAAAGTGACAGGGGCCCACAGGGAGGAACTAAACTGACCAACTTCAGTGCAAGGGCTTGAGGGGCAGGGTTGGAGCATCTCTCTGCAGGGACAGAAGTGCTGGCACGTGCCACTGCTCCTTTGTGTAACTCTCCTCCCACCCAGCTGGCACTCTTCAGGCAGAAGCCAAGTCTGTGCCTCCATTAACCTGACTAACACCATTCGGCCCACCCTGTGATTCCCTGAGACCCCAACTCACACAACATGTCCACCTGCCCGTGCCTCTTCCAAGAGCTCCTCCGCACAAGCAGCCTGCCTTGGCTCCTGCTGTTGAATTTCCCCAAATCTCTCAAAAATCCCCCATGGCCAAATAAGCAGCAGCCAACTTTGGCATGGCCTGTAGCTCTTGTGAAGCAGCCCCAAGCCAGCACAAGTGGGCAAACTGTCTCAACTTGCATTAACTCCCATCAGGTGACTCCAAGCCTGGCATAAATAGCAGCTAGTCTGGGCCTGGAAAGTAGAATCAGTTAAGCTGTCACAAGCCTGGCACAAGTAATGGCTGGCCTCAGCTCCCATGGTGGTGCCTGCCAGAGAGGCTCAGACCTGGTACAGGTGGCAGCTGGCCTCAGTTTGTAGTGTAACTTCTCTGAGGCACCTGCACAAGTGACAACCAACCTCAGATCACTTTGTAGCTCCTTCCTCATGGCCCAAAACCTGGCACCGTGGCAGCTGACCTTGGCTTGTATTGAAGCACTGCCCAAGAAGCTCCAGAACCAACACACCCGGTTGTTGGCTTCAGACCACACCAGAGAAACATCCAACCAGCTTCACAAATGACACTCCTGAAGGGCAGAACTGGCTGGCACCAGAGCCTTGCTAACGTAACTCCTGCTCTGTGGGGTCAGCCCCAGTACAACTCATTTGCTATAGTCATGGCCAAACCTCACATCCAGTCAGCCTGAAGATCAACCCCACCCACTGATGTGCCAGCAAGTGAGGCTCAGCTATAATAGTAGAACACACATAACCCACACAGCGTACACCCAATGAGCATCCTGCTCAGATGAACAGTGAGACTGCATCACTGGGCCCCATAGAAAACCTTTTACATGAGGCTACTCTGACAAGCCCCGGAGATATAGAAGATTTACCTAATAAACAGAAACACACACAGGGCGTTATCCAAAATGAGAAGACAAAGAAACTTGCCCCAAATAAAAAGACAGCATAATCCTCAGAATACAAAGCAAATGAAATGGAGACAAGATACAGAGTTCAAAACACTGGTTATAAGGACGCTCAATGAACTTAAGGAAAGAATAGATGAACTCAGTCAGAATTTCAACAAAGAGGTAGAAAACATAAAAGAGGAGATAGAAATCATAAAAAAGAATGACTCAGAAATGAAGAATAGCAGAAATAAAGAAACATTAGAGGGAATCAATAACATATTAGATGAAGATGGGTATTAAATCACAGTAACAGAAAACACCCAATCAGAACAGGAAAGAAAAAAGGATTAAAAAATGAGGATAGCCTGGCCTGTGTGCCCAGTAGTTGAGCATCCAACCTATGATTCATGGTTCAATTCCTGGTCAGGGCACATGCCTGAGTTGTGGGCTTGATCCCCAGGAGGGGCATGCAGGAGGCAGCCATTCAATGATTATCTCTCATCATTGATGTTTCTATCTCTCTCACCCTTCCTCTCTGAAATCAATAAAAATATGTTTGAAAAATTAAAAAAAATGAGAATTGTTTAGGAGACCTCTTGTACAACTTCAAGCATATCAACATTCTCATCATAGGGGTACCAGAAGAAGAAGAAAGAGAAAAGAGGATGGAATCCTATTTGAAAAAAATAATGATGGAAAATTTCCCTAACCTGGTGAAGCTAAAAAGACATACAAGTTCAGGAAGCACAGAGAAGATGAACCCAAAGAAGATGAACCCATAAAGGTCCAAACCAAGACACATCATATTTTAAGTGAGAAAGGTTAATGACACAGATAGAATCTTAAAAGTAGCAAGAGTAAATCAGTTATTCTTAATTACTTACAAGAGAGTTCCCACAAGGCTATCAAGTCATTTCTCAACAGAAATCTTGCAGGCCAAAAAACATTGGCATGAATACTCAAAATAATGAAAATCAAGGACCTACAATCAAGATTGCTCTATCCAGCAAGGCTATCATTTAGAAGCAAAGGAAAGATAGAGAATTTCCCAGACAAGAAAAAGCTGAAGGAGTTATCACCACTAAAACAGCATGACAAGAAATATTAAAGGGACTTTAATGAGAAAAGATAAAAAATATAAATTCAAAAATATAAAAAGAAAATATTCTCACTGAAAAAGATAAACACTTGCTAAAAGCAGAGGATCAATCAGTTATAAAGCTGGTATAACCTGAAACCATAAAATACCTGTTGAAAATATGGGTGTAAAGCTTCTTGACATTGCTCTTGGCAATAATTTTTTGTTTCAGACCAAAACAACAAAAACAAAAATAAACCATTATGGCTACATCGAAGATCTGCACGGGAAGGAGACCATCAACAAAATGAAAAGGTGACCTACTGATAAGGAGAAAATATTTGAATCCATATATTGGATGAGAGCTTAATACCCAAAATATATAAAGAACACATACAACTCAAAAGCAAAAGAAGAACAAAAGAAATTAATGAAAAAAATGATAAAAATAACTGAAGAGACATTTTTCTTAAGACGTCATACAGATTTCCAACAGGTACAAGAAAGATGCTCACCATCACTAATCATTAGGGAAATAAAATTATAATGAGGTATCACCTCATACCTGTTATAATTGTTATTATTTAAAAAAAAAGACAAGAAATGTGTTGATGAGAATGTAGAGAAAACAGATCCCTTGTGTACGGTTGGTGGATATGTACTTTGGTATAGCCATTGTGGAAAACAGTATGGATATTTTTCAAAAAATTAAAAATATAACTATTATAAATCCAGCAATCTCACTTCTGAGTGTATATCCAAAAACAACAGCAACTACAAAATACTCAAATGTTATATGCACCACCATTTTAATGCCACATTATTTGCAATAGCCAAGATTTATGGGAAAAACCTGTGTCAACTGATCATGAAAGATAAAGAAAATGTGGAATCTATCTATCTATCTATCTATCTATCTATCTATCATCTATTTACCATCTATATAATGAAATATTGTTTATATATTTACATATACATAATATTTATATAATATTTTAACCTATGACCTATAATTTCAGGACTAAAAGTTTAATAATTCCTTCAATACAATTAATTAGATCATGTTTTGCTTACTATAGAATATGTTTTATGGTAATATTTTAACAATGTAATAATATTTATGTCAAGGGATTTAACTGTAGTACCTAGGATCTAAGACAGGAAAAAAATTAATTTCCACCAGTATTGCATTCAATCCAGGTACATTTGTATGGAGAGTACAGTCAGAAATGTCATACCATTCTTATTCAAATATCTCTTCACTGCTAAAAAAATAATCTATTTCCATTTATGATCCCCAGATTTGTACTGATATACACAGATGATTTCAGATTGTATAGTCCATTTATACATGGAAAAATTACTTTCCAAAAAAGTTAAATTGATATCTAATTCTTATTAAGAACCTTGGGGCAAAAAAAAGGTGTAGGGTATGTTCAATATATTACTTCAAGTGAAATGTTTTATTATTATTTTAGAGGAAAGCTCTTGGTGGTTGGAGAAGTGAAGAAAGAAGGGAGGTTTACCTCTTGTGGAAAGGGAAATTAGATATTTTATTCTACTTTGTCACATTTGTGGTCTTTCTCCTAAATGTCCAATCCACATTTCTGAATCTTAATACTTTGCTCCAGTGCCCTTGATTCAGCTAGATATCAACTAGTTTGAATATTTATTTGGCACTGCTATGTAAAATTTTGTCCCCTAGGCCTGGATCTCTGCCCTGAAAGTACAGGAGATGAAGACTTTTTTTAGCTGCTCTCAAGGTTGTCTGATTGTTCATTCAGACTCAAATTTGGCTACATACAGCTTTTAGTTTCTTCTTTTCCTTATTTAAGCTGTCAAGGATCATGGAACAAGTGAGCTATCGCCATTACTGTATAGTCACTTTTGTCACCATGATGACCAAGTGCAAAATCTACCAGATATTCCAATATCTTCCTCTATTTGTACTCCAAGCCATACTATATCTGATGGTTATTAGAGCAAGTGTAATGAGACTGCATCAGGGAAGAGAGCAGCATTCGAACCTGCAGTGAGAAACAGCTGTGTGCAGAGGGCAGCTAGACAGTAGAGTTGATCTTTAATTGAGAGAGGCAGCCAGCCAATCCAAACCATTTGTAGGAGTGAGCAGAGAAATCAACATCCTTAATTCACTTCCTTCCTTTGATATTTCCTTGTGTTTCTATTGGCTAAATACTAGTATAACTGAAAGTCAAAGGACAAAGGAATCTCCTGACAGGCACTCCCAATGGGCCAGGCTTTTCAGGAGAGCTGAGATTTCATACTCTACATGAATACTGTAAATGTTCAAATTCCCAATATTAATTCACAAGTAATTTTATTCAATAATATGCTTTATCAAGTGTTTCTTAATTTGGAAATTTTGATATTCTACTTGGTTGGGAGCCAGTTAGTCCATATATGATGGTATAAAAAATGATAATTAAACTTAAACATTAAATTAAACTTAAACATTTTTGAGGAGAATATGAACTATATCTTTAGGTAGCCCCATTATCATTCCGTACTGAAATATATTAGCATGCCATGTGAATAAGGCTCAAGTACAACTCAATTTCCAAACATGTAATTTTCCCTTCTCGAATTTAGTATTTAAAGCATATGGGTCTCGGTTTAACCAACAACAGAGAATTTTTACATTAGTATTCATCTTTTAAAATCTCAGTACTAATTGACTAAAATTTAAAAGCTTCCATGGGTTTGCTCAAGTTGTCTACAATTTCAAACAGAAAGGAAATTCAACATATGTATTAACTATCTGTTCCTGTTATGTCTGTAGGTCCCATTCCAATACTAAGATAGATAACCAGAAATCAAGTGATTAGATATATTTTCTCAAGTAATTAAAGCAGTGTTTCAATTAAATTATTAAAGTTATCTTCTTAGTTTTCATAATTATCATTAAAGGATATTCATTGTGTACCTAGTATAGATCAAAGATCTTTGCATGCATTAAATTAATCCTCACAAAATCCCTTTGTAAAACTACCTATTTGAATAACATTTTTCCATATTTGAGAAAATAATGCTGAAAATATTGTCTGTGGTATTCACCATTACAACACAAATAAGACATACAGTATTCCCTTTTTATCTGTGGGGATTATGTTCTAAGACCCCAAGTGGACTCCTGAAACTGTACCTACTGTTTTCCTATACATACATACCTATGATAAAGTTTAAATCACTGTTGCACTTTTGGGTTATTATTAGTAAAACTAGAGGCCCATTGCACAAAGATTCGTGCAATAGGCCTTCCTTCCCCTGGCTGCTGGCACCGGTTTTCTTCTGGCACCCGGGACCTGGGCCGCAGCGGAGCCAAGCCTTCAGCCTTCAGGCTTGGCTCCAGTCGCAGCAGAGCCTTCAGTCTTCAATTTTCAGTCTTCAGTCTTCAGTCTTCACTCAGGCAGAGCCTTCAGTCTTCGCTCTGTGCCTGCATATGCAAATTAACCCGCCAGTTTGTTGGGTTAATTTGCATACTCACTCGTGATTGGCTGGTGGGCGTCATGGAGGTACAGTCAATTTGCATCTTTCTCTCTTATTAGTGTAGATAAGGGTTACTTGAACATAGCACTGTATTACTGTGACAGTCAATCTGATAACTGAAAGGACTACTAAGTGACTCACAGGTGGGCAGCAGTGCCTGAGTTCATAGAATGGATACATTACACAAAGGAATGATTCACATCGAGGCTGGATGGAGCAGAAAGGTGCAAGATTTCATCATGCTATTCAGAATGGTGAAAAATGTAAATCTTATGAATTGTTTATTTCTGGAATTTTCCATTTAATAATTTCAGACTGCAGTTGAACAAGGGTAACAAACCATGTGACAGGAACCAGGGGGCTATGGTATATATTAAATTTTCTGCTTTAGTAAATATTCTATAAAAAAAACACTTTTTCTCATTAGGCGCGCACATGTGTGTGTGTGTGTGTGTGTGTGTGTGTGTTTTCTATACCCAGCAGGTTATTTATGGATTCCTAAACTCTGCCCACACTTTCGCACATTTTCTCTATCGAAGTATCCTCAATTTATCCTAATGTAAATGTGTAATCTGTTTCTTTTTGGAATCCTGACTAATATACATGACTAATTAGCTTTGCCTTTCATTGGTGCCAGGGCCTCATGCCCTAACCCCATGGTCGGCAAACTGAGGCTCGTGAGCCACATGCGGCTCTTTCGCCCCTTGAGTGTGGCTTTTCCACAAAATACCACGGCCTGGGCAAGTGTATTTTGAAGAAGTGGGGTTAGAAGAAGTTTAAAAAATTTGGCTCTCAAAAGAAATTTCAATTGTTGTACTGTTGATATTTGGCTCTGTTGACTAATGAGTTTGCCGACCACTGCCCTAACCCACTGCCCATGACATATTGGCTGCATCTGGCTTACTTGAGCCACTGTGACATCATATCTCACTGGGGCATTTTATTATTTGAAGTTTTAACCATAATAGTTTTTTTCTTTTTATTCTCAATCACCTTGACTGCCATAAAACAGCATCTGTAATATAGCAGATGACTGGTAAAGCATTGCCTTTTTTCATTCACAATCTCAGACAGGAAGGCCTGACTTATAGAATCATCATTTCTCTTAGGAGGGTCTGCCTGAGTACAAAGCAGTGCTGTTCCAACTCCCCTAGTCTTCTATGATTTAGAGCACGTGATCTCAAATGTGCATGTAGTTAAGGAGGTGGGAACATTGGTTCTGTGTAGATCTAATTTGTACTGAAATGATATCACAATGGGATAATTTTCTAAGTACATTGCCTTGATGCTTTCAATATTAACTAGTATTGCCTATCTATCAAGCTATTTATAAATTCCTCTATATATTTCTCAAATTTTTTAAAGTTCTTCAAGTAATAACCATCCTTGGTCAACATTTTGTCATGGCTCACAAGACCTTTTACATTCCAGCTTACACCTAAACTTCCCAAACTTACAGAATCACAATTGAGACATCATTTGTTAAAATTATACAGAATTTTCCCTTTTATGGTTCTTGTAAAAATAAAGGGATTCTTGTAAAATATTCTTGAGTAGTGAATGATAGTACCATTAAAAATGATATTTAATGTTAAAACCCCCTATTTTATCTCCTAAAGGTTTTAGTGTCAAACTCACATCCAAGTTTGGGGGCTTCCTCAGCCAAGGAGAATTTCTTATACTTTTAAAAAGGTATAACTCCCCATATCAGGCCTCTTCCACTTGAACATTTTACCCAGGACTGAAAAAGTTCACACCCTCTACCTTCAACATGTTAACCAGGTTTTACACTAGCATCCCTGGTGTAAATGACAAGAACCTTGGGTGCTTCTTAATCCTGGAATGTGAGTCACACAGCTGTAGCTTTAGAGCCAGGGGCAATCCTCTTCCAGATGTGCCTTTTGTCTCCACACCCTGAAGAGGAAGATCATTCAGGTACAGGCCCTGCCTTTTCTCCACTATAAGAAACTAGGTTTCTGTAAAAATGAGTGTTTCCAGGTCTAGGAATAGAATGTAAAAGGTGAGCTCAAGATTGTATTGGGTCTGAAACTCAAAGAATGATGGGTACATCAAACAAAACAACATATAAGCAGCTTAAAGTGGCCCCTACTAGTTTAATCTAGGACAATATCCTATATAATAATGATGTAATATGCAAATGGTAGCTACACCATGAAGCGTAAAGACTGACCATGTAACAACCAGATCACAGATCAGCAGGAGGGTGGGGCAGGGAGCTACAAGCGGGTGGTGGAGAGCTACAGAAGGGGGCAGGGCAGCAAGATATGGGAGGGTGCGGGGGGGGGGGGGTGTGGAGGGAGCCACAGGAGAGTGGGGCAGCCGGCAGAGAGCTACAGGAGGGCAGCAGTGAGCTACTGGCGAGCTACTGGCACACGGATTCGTGTGCAGGGCTACTAGTAATAATAATAACAGATTATAACCTAATAAATAAAAATATACAGTTAGTAATGATACAAACAAATAAAGAACTGCAAGCTCTAAAAATAAACTGAAAAATGTTTAATAAAGAATGATTTCACTCATGTGGGATGGAAAAATGAAAGCAACAAATGAACAAACAAAAATTCATAGACTCAGGCAAGAGCATAGTGGTTACCAGAGGGAAGGGGGCAGGGGTTACTAAAAGGGGTGAAATATAATGTAAGGGAAGAAGATTTTACTTTGGGCACATAATGTAGTATACCGATGATATGCCATAGAATTGTACACCTGAAACCTATATCATCTTATTATCCAATGTAATCCCAATAAATTTCATAATAGAAAAGTACTGATGATACATACTACAAAATACATGCTATTTTGTACCTTGAAAACATATGATAAATAAAATGATAGTCACAAAGGAAAAAAAAAAAGAGAGAATGATGAAATTAAGATAATTACCATTTGAAAAACATTATATTAATACTTGATTAGGCAAGAATCACCAATAGACAAATAAAAGTAGTGGTCATAATTTGATGAAGTATAGGCTATCTACATATTCTTAAAGTATGTCCCCTCAAAAATACTTATTAAAAATGGAAAACTAGTAATTTTACAATGAAAAAATTTGACATCAGCTTAACCAAGTGAGCTAAGTTAACATCACTACAGTGGAACAAATCCACAACATGTTTATATACATTTATGTTTTATATAATTTTAAAATATTTTTTGCTCTTAACTGTGATATGTAGGCAAATATGACTAAGTGTAGAATAGCTACTAGTTTTCTTTAACTTTAATTATTGATTTTGGTGATTACCCTGTATTTAAGTAAAAAACGTATCTTGTTTTAAAAAATAGTGAAGTATTTAGAATTAAAGCATCATGTCTGCAACTTACTTTCAAATGGTTTTGGAAAATAATAAAAATATGTACAAATATGCAGAGATATTCGTTATAAAACAAACGTATTGAAATATTTACAATTGGGAAATCTGAATTAATGGCATATGGGGAATTATTTGTATTATTTGAATGGTTATATGAGTGTGAAATAATTTGAAAACAAAAAAATGCACGAACATAAAACAGATTTTATTCATTTTCTAGGGCTTATATAACAAAATACCATGAACTGGGTGGTTTAAACAACAAAAGTTTATTTTCTCATAATTATTGAGGCTAGAAGTCTAAGATTAAGGAGTTGGCAATGTAGGTTTCTCTATGGTCTTTCTCCTTGGCTTGTAGATAGCCAACTTCTCCACGTGTATCTACATAATCTTCAGTTTGTGTGTGTCTACTAGTATGTCTAATTTCCTCTTCTTATAAGGACACCTGTCATATTGGAATAGGGCCAGCCTTAATGACCTCATTTTAATTTAATTACCACTTTACTGACCTTTCTTTAAATACAGTCACATTCTGATGTAGTAGGGATTAAAACTTCAACATATAAATTTTGGGAAACAAAAATCAGCCGTTAATGTACATGATAAGCCTTCAAAGTTAATTAATAATATTTCAGAGTCATTTGATATTAAAATTTCCCTTTTTGAATCAATTTCTTACATATTAAAAAAATTCACTATAAAAGACATTCATGTTTTATCATCAATAGAATTAAATTATTAATTTACATATTGGTTTTATTTGCATCATTTTTCAATAAAATTGCTGTAACATTTATGAGTATGCTTTTATATACATGTGTGTATGTGGATTCCTTTATTTTTATTTACAAAATAACATATTCTTCCTTTAATTAGTAAAAATTAAAAGCATTTAAGACTGAACTTCAGGAGTTTTAAAGACATAGGAGGTAGCAAGGAAGGAATGTGTATAAAATTATTTTCCATAATTAAATTTAGAGACAATTACAAGAATCTTTGGGGAATAATGTTTAAATCTGAAGTCTAGAAGTAGAATGCACTGTTTTCCTACCTAGTGTAAACTTTGAAAATTTCTTTAGTAATTAGTATTCTTTATATTCTGCCTTTTTAATACTCTCTGAAGTATTTTTCTCCAGTGCTGTTTTCCTAGCACAAGCTTCTACGCTCTCCCATCTGAATTTTGGCACTGTCATTCTAAATGATTCAGTATTCTTATCACTAGAGATACTCTTTTCAGATCTAATAGTGAGGTCACTATTGGCTTAATACCATTTAATAACTCAGGTAAATATGTAGACTAATTTTGTTTACAAAATTCTTTCATAACTCTCTCTCTCTCTCTCTCTCTCACACTCTCTCTCTCTCTCTCACACACACACACACACACACACACACACACACACACACACACACTCACACTCGCATGTGCACATGCAGTACAGCTAGATCTAAAATACTTCCTAATCATAGCTTATAAATCTGGAAATTTTCCTGGGCCACTGAAATCTGGTCAGTGACTCTCATTTGTGATCACATAGCATCTTTTCTTTATTATTTTTTGCAATAAAAAATATTGAGCTATTATAAACACGCCATAAAATTCACCACTTTAAAGTATACACTTCAGTGGTTTTTAGTATATTCATTTTAGTATATTGTATAAGGTTGTGCTACCATCACCATTATCTAATTTTAGTAAATTTTCATCATGCTCCTCCCAGACCCCAATATCCATTAGCT
Source organism: Eptesicus fuscus (assembly GCF_027574615.1). Classification (NCBI taxonomy): domain Eukaryota; kingdom Metazoa; phylum Chordata; class Mammalia; order Chiroptera; family Vespertilionidae; genus Eptesicus; species Eptesicus fuscus. Next base: position 30,572,958 of record NC_072482.1, on the reverse strand, counting down.
ATTACTCTTCATTCTCCACATCCTTTAGCTCTTGTCAAATATTAATCTAACTTTCTGTCTCTATAGCCTATTCAGGACATTTCATATAAATGAAATCATACAACATGTGTTCTTTTGCACCTGGCTTCTTTTACTTAGAATAATGTTTTAAAGAACAATACATGGTAATGGAAAAAAAAGAGAATAATTCATGTTGTAGATTGTATTAGTACATCATTCCTTTTATTGCCAAATAACATTCTAATGTATGGAAATGTCATATTTTGTCTATCAGTTTACATATTTGTTACCTGTTCATCTGGTGAAGGGCATTTTTACTTTTTGGCTATTATGAATAACACTGCTATGAACATTTATTTGTGCACAGGTTTTTGTGTGGACATGGATTTTCAGTTCTCTTGTTTATATACCTAGGAGTAGAATTTTTGGACCATGTAGAGACTCTATGTTTAAATTTTTGATGAACTATCAAACTATTTTCCAAAACTGATTAATTACTTTATCATTTGATCAGCTAGGTATAAGGTTTTCAATTTCTCCACATTTTTGCCAACATGTGTGATTGTTGTTGCTTTTGTTTATATTCTAGTGAGTGTGAAGTGGTCTCTCATTTTAGTTTTCATTTGCATTTCTTCATGATTAATGATATTGAAAAATCTTTACCTGATTTATTTATCTTTGAAAAAATGTGTATTGAAATCCCTTATTCACTTTTAAATCAGATTATTTGTCTTTATTATTGACTAGAGGCCCGGTGCATGAAATTCATGCACGGAGGGAAGCGGGGCAGGGGGCGGTGTTGTCCCTCAGCCCAGCCTGCAGTCTCTCCAATCTGGGACCCCTCAAAAGATCTTCATTTTTTCCTTCAAGAGTGTGGTGGAAAAACCCTAGATCACCTTCTTGGATTCTTATAACCCAAATTACCAAGAACAGTGCAAGTGGTGGCCTACAGGGAGCTTAGCCAATGAGTTGTCAGAAAAGGTATTTACTCTCAAACTGGTTTGGATTAGTGGATAGACCGTGGGCCTGCAGACTGAAGGGTCCCAGGTTTGATTCCTGTTAAGGGTATGTACCTTGGTTGGAGGCACATCCCCAGTGGGGAGTGTGCAGGAGGCAGCAAATGGATGTTTCTCTCTCATTGATATTCCCGACTGTCTATCCCTCTCCCCTCTTCTCTGTAAAAAAAAAAATCAATAAAATTTTTTTTTTAAAAAGGTGTATCCTCTGCAGCTCATGCAGCCCCTGGGTTGTGTCCACTGGGCTAGGGGCATGTCCCTGCCACCTGGTGGTGGCTGCCGGGGTCTCTGCACACCCCAGAGACCAGCAGCCATCCCCCTGTGGAGGGCGCTAGGCTGGGGGCGTGGCCCCAAACCTCAACTTGGTGCTGCAGCTTGGAAAGCCTCTGAGGCAGGGCGGGAACATCCCCGTCTCCAAATGCCCCAAGGCCAGAAGCCAGCCCCACCATGGGCCCCAGGCTCGAGGCTTGCAGGGACCCTAGGCAGCATGCAGCGGTGGCCACCAGGATCTCGGCACACCCCAGAGGCCAGCAGCCAGCCTGACCATGGGCCTCAGGCTCAGGGTATGCAGGGACCCTGGGCAGCACACAGCAGTGGCCGCCAGGGTCTCGGCACACCCGAGGCCAGCAGCCAGCCCCCGGTCCTGGGCGCCTGGCTGGGGGCGTGGCCCCAAACCGCCGCTTCGTGGGGGAGCCTTTGCAAGCCGCTGGGGGTGGGGCGGGAACATCCCTGCGTCGCTATAGCGACATGTTTCTGCCCCACCAGGTGGCTTGGCGCCTACACCCATAGGCTTCGAGTGGCCAGGGGGCATTCTGGGACCCCTGCCGCTCAGGACCTAAGCATGGGCCTACAGGCTAGGAGCGGCCTGGGTCCGGAGGATGTTTCCTGGACTCAGGCCGCTCAGCGCCAGCATATGCAAATTAACCGCCATCTTGTTCGTTCTGATTGGCTGTGGGAACAGTGAAGGTGCGGTCAATTTACATGTTTCTCTTTTATAAGGTAGGATGAGTGGTAAGAGTTCTTAATATATTATGGATAATAGACCCTTATTATATATATAATTTGCAAGCACTTTCTTCCATTCTGTAATGGTCTATTCACTTTCTCTATAATGTCATTTGAAGCATAAATATTTTAATTTTTCTTTAAGTCTGATTTATTTTTATTTTGTTGCTTTTGCATTTGATGCTATATCTAAGAAACCTTGTATTATATCCAAGATAATAGACTTATAAAATGTATTTGTAAGAATCTATGTTTTATTCTCTACAAGTTTTATAGTTATCTCATACTTATATGTGGTCCATTTTGAGTTATTATTTGTATACATTGTGAGACAAGGGTCCACCTTCATTCTTTTGCATGTGGATATCCAGCATTATCTTTTGAAGACTTTTTTTTTCCATTGAATTATATTGGCCCTCTTGTCCAAAATGATTTCATAGGTCCCCTTTCATATCCTTTATCCCATTGTGTTGGTGTGCTTGAGAAACCATATCTAAAGAACATAGGTCAGGTGGCTTAAACAACAGGCATGCATTTTCTCACAGTTCTGGAAGCTACAAGTCCAGGATCAATGTCCAGCAGGGTAGGTTTTTAGTGAGAACATTCCTTCACTTGCAGGTAGCTGCCTTCTCACTGTTTTCTTAAATGACACAGAGAGAAAGCTCATTCTTCTGTCTTTTCTTATAAGGGCATTAATCATCCTATCTAATAAAGAGGGAATATGCTAATTGACCTTCATGCCCTCAAAGATGGCAGCGCCCATAGCCACAAGATGGCAGCGCCCAGTCTCCTCAGCCCTGCCAGGGCGGCAGGCACGTGGCACAGCCAGACCGGCCCCGCGTGCCTGCCTCCAGAGTCCCCAGTCCCCTCAGCTGCCCAGGGCCTTCCCGAGGCACAGGCAAGCCACAGATGTCAGCTGCCCAGCCACCCAGGGCCGGCCTGAGGGACCACTGAACAAGCAGGCTGCGTGGGGCAACCAGGCCAGCAGGGGGGTTAGTGAGTGACGACCAAACGACTGAACAGCAGGCTGTGTGGGGCAACCAGGCCAGCAGGGGGGCCATGAGGGGTGACCAGGCTGGCAGGGGGGGGGGCAGTTGGGGGTGACCAGGCCAGCAGGGGGGCTGTTGGGGGTGATTAGGCTGGCAGGGGGGCAGTGAGGGCTGACTAGGCTGGCAGGAGGGGCATTTGGGGGCAACCTGGCCAGCAGCAGGGGGAAGTTAGGGGCAACCAGGCCAGTGCGGGGCGGGGGGGGGGCGGGCAGTTAGGGGCGATCAGGCTGGCACGCAGAGGCAGTGGGGGTGATCAGGCCAGCAGTGGGGAGGGCAGTTTGGGGTGACCAGGCAGGCAGGCAGGCAGATGAGCGATTAGGAGCCAGCAGTCCAGGATTGTGAGAGGGATGTCTGACTGCCGGTCCAGACAGGCAGTCGGACATCTCCTGAGGGGTCCCGGATTGGAGAGGGTGCAGGCTGGGCTGAGGGTACCCCCCATGCACGAATTTTGTGCACCAGGCCTCTAGTACTAATATAACCTCATTTAACCTTAATTACCTCCATAAAAGACCTATCACTAAAAACAGTCACATTGAGGGTTAAAACTTCAACGTATGAATTTTGGAAGAACACAAACATTCAATTCATAACAAATATCAATATTCTTTTTTATTCTGTGCTCCAACAAATTGCAAACTCCTTGTTTTATTCCCTACAGTGCCCCACACCCAGCAAAGTGCCAGGTATATAGCAGGCATTGAGTAAAAATTTGTTGAATTAATGAATAAACAATTCTAACATAAAATTATAGTGGAGAAAATTGATGGGCTAAACATATTTGAAACACATTTATGGCATGTTTTGATAATTCTCTTTTCTTTATTATAGGTACAAGACAGATTAAAGAATACCTTAATCAGCTGAGAATACTGCAGTTAGTGGTCACAGAAGAAAATCATTAAAGAAAAAGTCACAATGCTTTCTCCACCACCCATTTAGCTTCCATTAAATCATTTCAGTTTTCATAGAACCCATATAAAGTTTTTTTTTTAACTTTGAGTCAAATCTCTCTGAGCCTCTGCATATTATCAAACTTATAGGATGCAGCAAAAACAGTTCTAAGAGGGAATTTCATAGCAATAAATGTCTGCATTTAGAAGCAAGAAAGATAATAACTGAACAGCCTAACTCTACACCTTCATGAACAACAACAAGAAGAATAAAATAAGCCCAAAGTTAGCAGAAGGAAGAAAAGAATAAGTATTGGGGCAGATATAAATGAAATAGAGAACAGGAAGACAATAGAAAAGATTAACCAAGAAAGGATATACTATGATTAAGTATATGCCAATTCACTGGACAACTTATAATAAATGGAAATATTCTTAGAAATGTACAAACTACCAAGACTAAATCAGGAATAATAGAAAGTTTGAATAGACAAATTACTACTAAGAGATTGATTTAGTAAAAAAAAATCTCTAATGAAGAAAAGCCCAACATTGCCCAGCGGGGTGTGGCTCAGCAGTTAAGCATCAACCCAGGAACCAAGAGGTCACTGGTTGGATTCCCAGTCAGTGCATATGCCCAGGTTGTGGGCTCAATCCCAGTGTGGGGTGTACAGGAGGTAGCCAATTGATGATTCTCTCTCATCAAAGCTGTTTCTATTTCTCTCTCCCTCTCCCTTCCTCTCTGAAATCAATAAAAATGTATTTTTTAAAAGAAAAGCCCAGGACCAGATGGCTATGCTGGTGAATTTTACACACACTTAAAGATGAACTAACATTAATTTTTAAAAAATCTTCCAAAAAACAGAAGAGTAGGCAACACTCCCAAACTCATATGTGATGCCAGCATTGCCCTCATCCCCAAACCACAAAAGGGTATTACTAGAAAGAAAACTACAGGCCAATATCCTTTATGAATATAGATGCAAAAAATATGAATACAACACACCAAATTTAGCAGAACACTAAAAATATGTTCACCACAATCATGTAAGATTTATACCTGGAGTGCAAGAATGGTTCAACATACAAAAATCAATGTGATACATCACATAAATAGAATAAAAGAAAAAAAAATATGATTTTACAGGGTGGGGCAAAAGTTGGTGTGCAATTGTTCATATGGAAAGTAACATAATCATTAATAAATAATAATATAAGAATGCACTTTGTGTTTTGCATACTCACAACTATAAACCTACTTTTGCCCCACCCTGTATTGATAGATGCAGACAAAATCTTGAACAAAATTCAACATCCATTCATGATTATAGTTCCTAACAAATTGAGTATGCAACAAACATACCTGAACATAATAAAGGACATAGATGTTAAGACCACAGCTAACATCACACTTAATGTTGAAAGGTTGAAAGCTTTTCCCCTAAGATGAGGAAAAAGACAAGGGTGACCATTCTCACCTACTATTCAACATACTATTGAAAATCCTTTCCAGAGCAATCAGGCAAAATAATAATAAATAATAATAATAATAATAATAATAATAATAGCAGCAGAATTAGAAATGGAGAAATAAAACTGTATTCACAGATGACATGATTTTATATATAGAAAATTCTAAAGACTTAACAAAACAAATATTATATCTACTGAACAAATTTAGTAAAATAGCAGGATACAAAATTAACATACAAAACTCAGTAGTGTTTCTATACAATAACAACAAATTTTCTGAGAAAGAAATCATAAAACAATCCCATTTACAATAGCATCAAAAACAATAAAATACTTAGGAATAAATTTAACCAATGAGGTAAAAGTGCTCTATTCTGAAAAGCACAAGACAGTGATGAAATAAATTGAAGAAAACAAATAAATAAGTAAAAATGTCCCATACTCATGGATTAGAAGAATTAACATTGTTAAAATGTCTATACTACCCAAAGCCATCTACAGATTCAATGGAAGATTACAATGGCATTTTTTCAGAAGTAGAAAAAAATCTTAAGATTTATATGGAACCACAAAAGACCCCGAATAGCCAAAGTAATCTTGAGAAAGAAGAATTCAAGCTATACTACCAGGTTATAGTTATCAAAACTGTATGGTACCATACTGGCATAAAACAACAACAACAAAACACAGACAAATAGATTAATGCATCAGAATCTAGAGCACAGAAATAAACTCAAGCATATATGGTCAACTAACATTTGACAAGGAGCCAAGAATACTCGATGGAGAAAAAGACAGTCTCTTCAATTAATGATGCTGTGAAAATTGGATATTCACATGTATAAGAATGCATCTACACCCTTATCTTATACAACTCATGAAAATTAACTCAAAATGGATTAAAGGTTTAAATATAAGAACTGAAACCATGAAACTCTTAGAAGAAAACATAAGGGAAAAAACTCCTTGGCATGGATCTTGGTAATTATATTTTGGATATGGCGCCTAAAGCACAACCAACAAAATAATCTGAACACTAATTCATGTTGCACCCCTTCAGCAACAAATCCAAGAATAGCTATCTCTGAGATGCCCTTTCCCAGATATTCACTTGACTGATTTTATCTTCCTTGACCATCCTTAAAAATAGCATCTGAATCAGCTCCCCGTATTCTATTTGTCATTACCAGATACTTTATGATGCTTATTTGCATTTCTTTTTAGTATCTATTTTCACCATAAGAACATAAGCTTCACATGGGTAGGGCTTGTTTAGTTGTTTATAGCCATGTAGCCGGTGCCTTGAATTACATGTGACATATTGTATGTGATCATAAATATGCTGGAATAAATGGTTTAATGTTATGCCATATCACACTGTGTGGTACCCATTTATGCTTGTCCTAAAATATACTTTTCAATATTCTTTAACATTGCTAAGTTATTTTCTGTTTAGGAAAATACAACATTTTTCTTGCTTAATTTTAAAATGTTTTGACATTTCAAATAATCCTATAATAAACATCTCTGTACATGAATGTTATTGCTTAATTCTGATGGTCTCCTTAAGATAAAGCCCTAGAATGAAGTATCTTGTTCAAATGATTAACATTATATGACTTCTTAAATATTTTGACACAGCAGTAGATTTATTGGCAATTGCTACTTCAGTACCATGCTGCTAATAAGAACCCAAGAGATATTTGTTTACTTAAATGTGTAGGTTTTTGAGCAAAGGAATAGGATGAGATGTAGAAGGAGCTCAGAGAAATGATGTATTTTAGGGTACTCTGGAGTAATCATTTGTAGATAAATATTAAAAACCATGAACTTGATCAGATATTGATTACACAATAAGTATGTGTGGGTGAGTGGAGGGCAATAGATTGTACGATTGTGGATTTATGGTCAAACAGCAAGCAGAAAATAAGGTTTTAAAGTAAGTTTGTTGATAGCCTTGGGCATTTATACAAAAGCCAATGACTGCCTAAATAGACAACAGAATAAAATGCACAATAAACAAAAATGGTATCTTACTTTAGATTATAAAACTATGAAGATTAATATTAACCTAAAGGGGTTTCTACTGGTTGTGTTATTTACCAACTATGTGTAAACTAAACTGCTGTGTAATGGCATATTATTCAGTGTAAGGAAATTAAAAACGAAAATGTTTTTGTGAAACATTCTTCAGCTCATAAATATAGAAGTATTTAATTCCCTCACTTTATATCATTAATAGGTACAAATAAAGTATTTTAAAATTTCCTCTGATTTTCAGACTATCGGAGTACCCTCCAATTCACTTATGAATGCTCATAAATCAATCAACACTGCACTGTTTATTAAACACATTGTAAGTCCAAAATACTGTGCTAGATGTTATCTTAGCTAGAATAAGATAAGTCATTGTTGCTGTCCTCAGAAGATTTTAATCTCTGGGAAGAAATATAAGTACAGAAAGTAACAAAATAAGGGTTAAATAAATGTTGAAGAGGAGAGGAAGCAGTGAAGTAAACAGTACTAACATCCCTAACAACAGAGACAGAAAAATGACCCAGATTTAAAAGTGAGAAGGATAGCTTAATTTAAAATTCTGGGGAAGAGTCTAAGAAGGTAGGATAAGCAGGATTTAGGTAAAGTCAGTGGAAGGAGATGGCATTACATCAGGACAAACAGCATGACTTAAAAATATATATAGTACAAAAAGTAAAGAAAGGAAGTAAGGAAAAACAATGTTCACCTCATGGAAAATAAAACAGTTTGGCTGAAGAGAATGCTAAATGTAGGAAATCAAAGGCAGACAAGGTTGAAAGACAATATAGATATGCATAGAATACCAGGCTGAAACATTTAATAGAAGATTTTTTAAAAGTGACTAACTTCTAAAATGGTTTGTCTAATCACTATGCATGTGACATTTTAACAGTGATCCACATGCTTTCATCAAGAATTATAAAGACAGGGGTTGTTCCATGAAGGAAGTTAATTGACACTACTAAACGATTTCTTTCACCTTAAACCAGGAGATTCATAAAATGGTTAGCCATTTAGTTCACAGTTAGGAGGGGAGACTGGATAAGCAGTGGGACAGACGCAGCATAATTTAATGGACTAACATTTCATAAACTCAGAGGTCGTGATTCTTAATCCTACTCTTACAGTTAATACAGCATGTGGCCTTTCTGCATTAATTTCTCTGGTTATAAAATAGCTGTTTCCCACAACTCTCAAGGGGATCCTACAAAATCAATTGAATAACGACAGATAAGTACTTGGAGCTTCTCAGAGAGAAAACTAAATATTATAATTGCCATATTCAACCACCTTACTTTTATTTTATAGAGTGAACCAGAGTACATATAAGAGATAGATTAATCTTATCTACCTTCAATTTTTTCTTGGTAAATTGCACACAAAAAAAGAAATTATTACAGAAATGCAGCATTTAAAATTTTGGTTCATAAATAATAGACATATGATATAACTAGCATTGAGATAACTTCTATGATATATTTAAGAATGGAGGCATAAATCTTTATAATTAAACATCATATAACATACCTAAAGTATGCTTTTGTGTATAATCTACATTTAGAATGCTCCATGCATGTTCCTTTGCTATTTTTTAGAATAAATAATGAACTCTCATTGATTCACTTACATTTTTGGTCCAAATTCTACCTTTCTTTATGACACAGATTTAAAAAAAAATAAATGTCTGGCTAAGTTTAAATGAGCTATCCTTGGACATAGTACAGTCCTCCATGTAACACTAACAAGTTTATTGTATCTGATGTTATTTTGGGCACAGGCACTGGAAAGCAATGGACCTTGGCCTACTCAGGTACAAAGGAGATTTATTATAAGGTTGCATGGTATTCAAAAAGCAATGAAAGGGCAGAGTAGGAGAGCCTCTGCCAGGGCAGGTACCAGAACAGCTCCAGGAATGAGGAATTCCTGGATGTTATAACCAAAGTGTTGCCCTCTCTCTGCTAAGATTCCAGTCTGTATCTCTGTTTATGATTAGGCAAAGGGTTAATCTGATCAGCCCGCCTTGAAAATAGCCCATAATGGTTTGGCTTCATTGTGTGCAAAAAGGGTTAAGTTCAGGCATGCCGCGGCTGTATCCAGAGCAGAAAAATGTGCTGGCTACCTAAGACCCACCACACTTGTTGACTATTAGAGTTCTCATGATTAAAGACATTTTTTAATCTTCTATATAAACTCTTCTCTAGGATATCCTAAAGGTAATTTGAATAAAAACATTTTTATTAACAGTAAGTGTTGTTAGATGCATAATAAAGGGCATCTCCTGAGAATTAAGACAAATAATTTGTTAGGAGTTAAACTTATGGACAAAGTCAGTTAAAATTTTGAATGGGCCCTGGCCAGGTGCCTCAGTTTGTTGGATCATTCCATACGCACGCACGCGCACACACACACACACACACACACACACACACACACACACACACACACACAAATGGTTGCAGGTTCAATTCCCGGTAAAGGCACTAACCTAAGTTGCCTGTTTGATCTCTGGTAGGGGAGTGTATGGGAAGCAACCAATCTCTCTCTCTCTCTTTCTCTTCTCTCTCTCTCTCTCTCTCTCTCTCTCTCTCTCTCTCTCCCTCCCTCCCCTGCCCTTCCTCTCTCTCTAAAATCAATAATAACATATCCTCAGGTGAGGATTTAAAAAAAGTGAAGAGTTGCTCTTAAAAAGGATTTAAAAAGTGGAATATTATCCTATACCAGTGGCCCGCTGCATAAAATTTGTGCACAGTGGGGGGATTACCTCAGCCCAGCCTGCACCCTCTCACAATCTGGGACCGCTGGCTCCTAACCACTCACCTGACTGCCTGACTGATCACCCCTAACTGCCTTTGCCTGCCTGCCTGATTGCCCCTAACCCCTCTGCCTGCCTGTTTGATTGCCCCTAACTGTCTCTGCCTGCCTGCCTGATCACCCCTAACTGCCCTCCCCTCCTGGCCTGGTCTCGCCCCCAACTGCTCATGCCTGCCGTCCTGATCTCGCCCCCAACTGCCCTCCCCTGCTGGCCTGATCTCTCCCCCAACCCTCCTCTGCTGGCCAATTTGGTTCTGATTGGTCGATTTCTATGCCAGTGTCAAAAGCTCAACCTTCTAGGCAGCCATTGGTTCCTCACATTTCACCCAGATTTGGTTCTGATTGGTCAGTTTCTATGTCAGTCAGTGTCTCTGGGCCTATTAACGGGGCCTGATCAGAAAGGTGGGGCTGATCAGCAGCCCTGGTAGAGGACTGGAGAGAAATGGAGGCACAGACTTGGAGAGAAAGAGAGAGGCAAGTGCTGATCAAAAGCTGCCACAGAGGCAATGAATCAGTCCCTGCTACTCTCTTCAGGCCTCTCTCTGGCCCTTATTCGCAGCCCCCTCAGCGGACAGTGCTGGGGCACTGCGCCTGCAGTGGAAGCAGTCAAGACTGACTTTAGGACTGACTTCCGGTTGGTCGAGCCTTGGTTGTTACTGGTTGTTATGACCCAGGGTTTTTATATATTAGGATAATAAAAGCCTAATATGTTAAGTGTCCAGTCATCTGGTGACCAGTTGACTGTTCAACCAATCAAAGTGTAATATGCTAATTATATGCTAGGCTGCTCAACTGCTCACTATGATGTGCACTGACCACCAGGGAACAGATGCTCCGACCGGTAGGTTAGCTTGCTGCTGAGGTCCAGCCAATCGGTACTGAGCGAGATGAGCCAGACACACCATGGAGCCCTCCTGCGGTCCCTCCCAGGCCCCGATCATGCACTAGTGGGGTCCCTTGGCCTGGCATGCACACTTGCACAATCTGGGACCCCTCGGGGGATGTCAGAGAGCCAGTTTTGGCCCGACCCCGCAGGCCACTCCCCTTGGGAGGGCGCCAGGCACACAGGGCTCATGGCTGGCAGGAGCTGCTGCAGTGGCACGAGCCTCTCCCCATCTGGACTGATTGGGTGCCAGCCCACGGCAGGCGCAGTGGGGCCAGTATGAGCAGGAGCAGCAGGTAGGAGCTGCAGGCAGCATTGGACTGCGGGTTTCAGCCTGATCTTCGCAGGCCACCCTGAGGGATCCCACCCATGCATGAATTCGTGCACCAGGCCTCTAGTCTATATATTTAAAAGCCTAAGCAACTGAATTAACTAACGACCAGTCACTATGACATGCACTGACCACCAGGGGGCAGACTCTCAATGCAGGAGCTGCCCCTGGTGGTCAGTGCACTCCCACAACAGGAGCATCACTCAGCTGACCAACCCCTCCCTGCAGCCCACCAGCCAGGCAGCAGCCACTCACTCCCTCAGTAGTGCTACAGGTCCAATCTCCGGAGAATGGGCCAGGCACTGATGGACCAGTGTTGCCGGCATGATCCTGACAGCGCTGCTGGCCTCCTGGAGGTCAGCCTCGGGAAATGTGGCTGCTTCCCCTCTCTAGACATTCCGCCAGGTAGAAACAATATAAAAGTGGCTGCCAGGTGGCTTCTGACAACCAGCGCGAATGTCAGTAGGACAGATCCAGATCCCAGGCCTGCAAGGGCGTCCCACCACCCGTCCGGAGGGCCAATTGCGTCCTGACCCCCCCGCCCCTCAGGACCCTACCCATGCACGAATTCATGCACCAGGCCTCTAGCAGAAAATAAAAGGTGAGATGTACAAAAAGAAGTAAACAATGGTATTAAGAGCTAAATTCTAGTGTGTCATAGAAAGTAGTTGAAAAATATATTTAATAAACATACAAATGGCCTTAGAAGTAGATATAAAAATACTGAGAACAGATGCCCAGCTGGTGTGGCTCCGTGGTTGAGCACTGACCTATGAGCACATGCCCAGGTTGCAGGATTGATCACCAGTAGGGGGCGTGCAGGAGGCAGCAGATCAATGATTCTCTCTCATCATTGATGGTTCTATCTGTCTCTCCCTCTCCCTTCCTCTCTGAAATCAATAAAAATATATTTTTAAAAATATTGAGAAGAGATAATATATAATACAAAAGAAAAACTGATGCCAGCTATCACTTCACAAGTACTATAGAAACCTTTCAAGGAAGGAGCCAGACTGGGTAATCTAAATTGTTTTCTTAATAAAAATATATAGAACAGAAGTGGTGGAGGAGTGTCCTGGATGTCAGGGAGGTGTGCAACTGCGAGGGAATCCATGGATCTGAGGGTGGATCACAGCGGAGAACATTTGGGTGAGGATAAAAGGAAAGGAAATCATAACTGATATTGCTGTGGAAGTAGATGACAGTTTACTCAGCCCAGCAGATGCTTCCCTAATACAGACCATGAAACTGCCACAGAAGCAAGATATAGTAGTAATGTGGGACTTCAAATGTCTGGACATCTGCTGGAAGTCTTGTTTTGCTAAAAGCAACAAATCTGATCATTTCCATGGTGCTGGATAATGTGCTCTCTTTAATAATGTCATCCCCATATGCCTCAGCATTCTCCCAAACAGACCCATCCTCCAACCCCACTCAGACCTTTGCACTCCATCCAGGAATCCCAGTGCCATGCACTTAAAACCTTTTCCATGCAACAGAATGTTCTCTCTCTTCTGTTTGCTTTTACTAACACCTGGTTCTTTCTTAAGAGGATGGTTTACTTTATTTTCTTTTTTAAAAATATGTTTTTACTGATTTTTAGAGAGAGAGGAAGGGAGAGGGATAGAGAAATAGAAACATCATCAATCGGGTGCCTCCTGCACACCCACTACTGGGACTCAAACCGGGGTGGGAATTGACCCAGTGACTTCTTGGTTTGTGGGTCAATGCTCAACCACTGAGCAATACCAGCCAGGCATACTTTATTTTCTTAAAGGGAGTTTCCTAAAGCTCATGTAATGCAGGATGTGGAAGTTACAGTATCTTGCTTCATCCTTGTGTTTATAAACCATGAGGACACAAAGTTCATGTAAATAGACAATCTGCTTTGATGCTCATGCTGTCTGATTTTATCACCTGGATCCTTTTCTCTTCTCTGCTATCTATTCATTACTTGACAACATCCCACTCCCATAACCACTCTCCTTAAAGTGTCCGGCCCTGATTAACAGTTTTACCATCCCTTAAGTCTTGACATTATCCTGGGGTCAATACTGGTAATCCTTAGAGCAGCACACTGGTGTGCCACAAGACTTTTTAAAACAGGCAATACCTGACTATTTTGTCAGGGGCACTGACAGCTTTTCCCTTAGACTTTCAAACAAAAAAGTGACAACAGCCAACATAACAATAGCTTTCTGGTGTGAATGTCCTGTCTTGAAACACACACACATATACACAGACATATATATAAGTCATACAATAGAGTTGTATCTTATTGGTCACATCACATATTAAGGTTGCGTGTGATTGGTTAATTCTTAGTAACAGAAATCCTTACATTCAAGGATAGACACTTAATTTTTTATTTATTTATTTAATTAATTTTTTTTAAAATATATTTTATTGATTTTTTACAGAGAGGAAGAGAGAGGGATAGAGAGTTGGAAACATCGATGAGAGAGAAACATCGATCAGCTGCCTCCTGCACACCCCCCACTGGGGATGTGCCCACAACCAAGGTACATGCCCTTGACCGGAATCGAACCTGGGACCCCTGAGCCAAACCGGCCTCAGCAACACTTAATTTTTTAAAAAGTCATTTTTGGAGCAAAAAATGGTAGGTAATTACCATTATTACTTTTTTGTAAGTCAATGAAAATTATACTTATTATTGTCAGATTGTCAAAAATATATATATTTTTAGTGTGCCGCAGAATTTTAGGAGTTAGTTTATGTGTGCTATGAGACAAATAAGCTGAGCACTCTGACTTAGAGCATTCTGACTTCCCATTTCTTTGCCTTCAATTTCTAAGACTCTTTTTCCCATTCCATATTGGTTACTCCCACATTTTTCACAGTCTGGAGTAGGTTTTCTGTAACAATATATTTTTTTTTTACTTCTGGAGTCTCAAATGGCACTCCCTGCCTATTTCTTCAAGTTGCTCACTCCTTTATTCCTTTTACATCTGATTTCTAACTACATTTAGAGAGCATATCTTTGACTATTTTTTTCCAGCTTACCAGGACAATTCTCTCTTTGCTTCTTATTCCATCAAGATAGATCATGTTACTCATCAATTTATCGATTCGCTTGTCAATAGTTTCTTCTCCCAAGCCTTCTTTCTTTACCAGCTCTCATTTAGCCAATGAACTGTCTACTTTCTCCATTCATACCTAGGCTGTTAAGCAGAGTGAGGAAAAATTCAGTTTGCACATTGTTGCAACTAATCTCTTCTTGGCTGTTTCTAATCTCATTTGGGCCCTAAACACTACCTGAAATTTCTTGTATGTGATCCTAAATCAGCTTCCTTTCCTACTCACTACAGCTGCTATGTTCAACCTTTATTCACGATAAAGCACAAATAGATCATCTGCCTCTAATTCAAAGGGAAAATTGAGGCCCTCAAATGAAAGGTATTAATATTTCTGTCCCTATGTCAGACAAGCTATTTTTTTTTCTGCAAGTAGCACAACTTCTCACCAAAAGTGGCTTTAGAGAGTAAGAACTTTTATTGTCTCACTTAAAAACAGTAGCTCTGAAGTGATTCCATGGTTAGTTCAGCTGCATCATTATATCATTAGAGACCTGGCCATTTTCCATCTGTGATGGACAAATTTAAACACGAACCCTCATGATTCTAACTTCTAGTATAACCCCCTTTCCTGGGGTCTGAGTAGGACATTGACTTAGTTCTACCAATAGAATATGGCACAGGTGACAAGATGTCAATTCATTGGTTATGGTAAACAATCTCAATAGTGGACTTATTTTAGAAACCCATCTTGCCAGCTTTGAAGAAGCAAGTAGCCATGTTTGAAGACCCCCATGGCAAGAAGCTGAGGGTGGTCTCTAGGAGCTGATGGGCAACTCCAGCCAAAGGGCAGAAAGAATTGGGTTTCTTCAGTTCCACAACCACCAGGAGATGATTTCTGCCTGCAACTTGAGTGACATTGGCAGCAAATTCTTCTCCAGCAGAGCCTCCAGATGAGGACCCATCTGACACCTTGATCATAATTGTGGGAGATCCTATGCGAGGGCCCCAGAAAGCTATGTCCTGACACCTGATCCACAGGAACTACGAGATGATAAATGTGTGTTGTTTTCCGCCACTAGGTTTATGGTAATTTAATTCCTAGGAGCCAGTCTTGATTTGTCCTTGACATGCCACAACGGATTCACCCACAATTCCTATTTAGTTTACCTTTAAAACATAACCACTGCTCATTACTTCTACCATAACCACCTTCAAACAAACCAGGACAATTAAAAGCCTTCTGATTCTTCTCCTTATTGCCACTTTTTTACACTATGGTATGATCTCCACCCAAAAGACAAAATGATCTTTTGAAAAGCATAACGAGAGCCTGTGACACACCCATACACCACTCAGTGCAAAATCCTACAAAAGCATTCTATCCCTTTTAAAATATAATTCAATTTTTAATATTGTTCTTAAGAGCCTTCAAGATCTGACCATTAATAACTTCCTTATCCTCATCTTCTTACACTTCCTGGGAACTCATTCCACTTTAGTCCAAAGCTCTTGCTTACCAATGTTGGTCCCCCATTAGAGACTTTGACTTAGTAATATTTCCTTTTCATGGCACATCCTTTCTTTATTAATTAAACAAAATTATTAAATGCCCACCTTGTGCCATGCACTAACCAGATGACAGGAAACCAGTAGGAAACAAAACATGTTTATCGAAATGACACAGACTGTTACCTAAATGAATTATTCAAATTATCAGATTGGATACATCTGGAAACAAATTTGGAAAAAATCTCCTACTAAAATAGCTCAGCATGCATAATCTGAACAGTAATTCATGTCAGCAACAAATCCACATACAGATATCTATGATGGACTAGATCAAAAGTCATTAACTAGAAGAAGGAAAAGGAGAACATTACATGGGTGTTTTAAAAACAGACTCTTTACATACCAATATTTACAATGTAGAATGCCTGAGAATACTCAGACTTATTTGTCCTCCTAACTCCTCCAATGTACTTGATTAATTTCTATTCACTTCTACTATTAAAATAACTTCCATATGTTTCCTATTTTCTGGATGAAGGTCTTGTTATAACACAGGCCATATCCTCAGAATATTTTCTTCCAACTTCGTTACCGTTGTGATTTTCTTGTACCTATGAAATGGTATCTTTTGGCGGAAGGCTACCAGGTAGACTTTATGAGTTAGTTGCTTTGGTCTCTGTGCTCCTTTGATAATTTACCATTGTTTTTATAAGGCACCTAAAAAGTTTATGTGGTTAATATACTTGTCTGCCCTACTAGATGAAGTCTTTTCAAGTCTGTATCATATTAACTGCTTTTTGTTGTTATTGTCCCTCCAGGATCTAGAAAATTGATTGATACAATAATCACATGAGTATTATTAAAAGTATTAAAATTAAGAAACACTACCAGAAAAAAGAACATGAGCACCTCCATTTGATTTATTTTCATCTTTAGCATCATCTTCATTTTAAAAAGACATAATTACTGGGATTATATCAGCAATGTGATGCTGATTGTATATTTTTATAAATTACTGAGAGACAGTTTAAAGCACTATATTTTAATGTTGATACATATTTTCAATTGATAGGGGTAGGAAAACATGGGGAAAATAGGACCCAACAGTTTGAAAAATTTGACATATGAATTAGCTACACAAAAAAATGTTCCAGATAACATGAGCATGCATATGACACACAAAATTATTTATGTGTCCATCTAACTTATTTGCTTAACTTTAAGTCCATGAGAATTTTACCCAAGTTGTATATTTCCCATTAGTGTATAATTTACTGATTACTTGAAGTAGATAATATAATAAACACACCCTTTAATATATGCATATATCTTGGTGGCTTGCCTTCGCATAGACCATGTTTGCAGAGCTCAGTGGTTGGAGTCAGAGAAAGAAAAACAGGCTGACTTTTCATGAACAGACACAGCATCTGGATGATCAAGTACAGAAATGGATACAGTTTGTAGCAAAGCATGAGGGACTAGTATGGAAAAAACAATCTTCTGTCACCAAACCAAAAACAATGGCAGTCCAAGGCAAAGGCATATTATCTGACTGGATTTTCTAGTTTTCTTTTCATCATGCATTTAATGTATACATTGTTCCTTTTCAATGAGAAAGTCCATAGAACTATTAAATAACTAGAGGCCTGGTGCACGAAGTTCACTCACAGGTGGGGTCCCTAGGCCTGGCCAGTGATCAGGGCCAATCTGTGGGGCGACTGGGGGACCCCTGCTGGCACCTGCCTTGGCTGGCCTGACACTGCCCGCTCACCAGCCCCAGTCTCCGCCACTGCTGCTGGTCGTCTCCCTCTTCGGGGCGACCAGTGGGGCAATCAGGGGGGCCCTGCTGCCACCCACCTTGGGCTGCCTGGGGCCTGCAGACTGGGGCAGCTCCTGCATTGAGCGTCTGCCCCCTGGTGGTCAGTGCATATCATAGCAACTGGTCATTCTACTGTTTGGTCGATTTGCATATTAGGTTTTTATTATATATGATTCTGTGTATGTCTGATATTTAAGGTGAAGAAGCTGTGAGTTCTCCCCTTTGGGCACTCCTACTACTCTAGCATATGGACACAGTTGAGATTTAATATGAAAAGAGAAAAATGTGATTGTGTGCCACATTACAGCTGGCCAAAATAGTTATAGGAAAGGATTACCATCAGCACCCTCCTCTCTCATTGTGGACAGGTTACATAAATTTTAGAACATATCTTATCATCTCTCAGCCAAATCAAATATAACATGTATTGTATTATCAAATGCAAATGTGATTACATCTACTATATAATCATACTATTTGAGAAGTGTGTTGTGATTTAATGCCAATTTTTCTTACTACATTATTATTATGATGATTCAATTAATCCTCAATATATATAAGAAATTTTTTGCTATTTTACTCTAGAACATTTCATATTTCTTTAATATTTATTCTTTATAAATTATCAGATTTGTTTTGAAGAAAGGCAAAGCCAAATTTTAGTATAGATTATGAAGATGTGCAATATTTGTTGAAAGGTAATGATGATATGAAAATTTTCAGGATATCCATGTTTTCTGCCAATACACATTAATTTCAGCAAATACAATTAGTAATGTTCCCTGTATATTTTAATTACAGAGATATGATATGTAAACACTATCATGAAGGCAAAGCTCTATTTCAATGTATCTCCCCTCTCCCTTCTTTGTCCCCATTTTCTACTGTAGTTGTAAGCATTATTCTCACATCTCAGCTAAAAAAAAAAAAAATGTCTTCACTAAAGTATCTCTGCCACCTCAGAATAGATTAGTCTTTCTCATGTAGGTTATAAATGCAACTCCTTTGCCTTTAAAAAAAATTTAAAAATAGTTTTCATGCCAGAGCCCAACCAAATCCTTTTCCTGGGAAAAGACAAATGCTTATTAACATCTGCCTGAGTCCACAGGTACCAGAGTGCAAACCACCAAGAATCACATGTATTCTACACTGGAGGAGGAGGGCAGTTTATCACGTGGGTCTGAAAGTATATCAAGTGGGCAGGGTGAGAGGGCTATGGGAAGAAGAACAGAGAAGAATGGAGATGTGTAGGCAGGAAAGAACTGTATGAGATACCATTCCAGACTTAATAGAAGAAACTTAATTCACCAGTTCCTTATTTACCACAAATAAATGACTTCGATGGGATTGTTTGATTTCTTATTTTTGATTCCTCTGGGAGGCTAGATGACTTTGTGCTTAAAAAAAGTGCTGAAACCTCCAGTGTGCTCCTCATGATTTTCTTTTCTAGGTTAAGAAGGTAGGTATAATAGTACTTAGGAAAGTGGTTGTACTTGCTTCTTGGTCCATTAGAGAGGCAGTCAAAGAGGGTGGGGACAACAGCCCTGCCCCTGAGAACTTTTCTTATTATAAGAGAAAATAAGACCTCACTTATGTATAATTTGGAGGAATATGAAAAGAGATATATTTCATGGGCACCAAAAACAAAACAAAACAAAAAAACACAAAAAAAAACAACACATAAAACCCAAAACACATATTGTGTGATTTCATTTATATTTACAGTTCTGTTATTGAAAACAATGAGCTCTGTAATATTTTTGATGCAAAAAAGAAAAAGCTTTTTTCTTTTATATCTAAACATAAATGCCCCAAATTCTAGGTTTTGCTAAAATGCTTCCTTCCCTGGATCCCTCTTCTTTATTACCTTCTTTTCATATCTCTTTCCCATTATGTCATTAAAAGCGTATACAAAAGTGAAGTCAGAAAAAATTACATCTATATTAATTTATTGTAGGGTCTGTCAGTTTTAATCATATCAAAGTAGATTATGTTTATATAGGTTAATTCTCTAAATTGACTTGAATTCATTGTCTCTATTGTGGTTATTGTGATTCTAAAGAAAAATTCAAGTGATGATTCATTTTATCATAAACCATTCTCAACCCTCTAAATTCAATCCTCTGTAAATATTTTCAAGCAAGGGTAGAGTTGTTTACTTATTTCTATTAATCTTGTTCTGACTATATGTGCTAACTCTTTTGGACCTGATTGGTTCATTGCAAAGGCTTATAGTTAAATTTTATACTCTGCCTACTTAATCTTTGTATTGCCCTTGATGATCTCCTTCATGGGATCCATCATGAGGGAGGCACTCTTTTTTATGCTTGCATCCATGCTGGATAAAGAACGATAGCCAAGTAGACTGGGCTTCTCAATGTTTATACCAACCAGCTGCAACCTGGCCCTGACCATTTCTCAGCACGCTGATATTTCTCCCTCATTGACTCCTTGGCTCATTGTTCTCAGAAATGTTCCAAATCTCCTTAGCCTATGAGCTTCCAATTTTTCCTCCTTAATCTCAGAGCAGATCTTTTACTTCACTGGACATTTACACACAATTTGAAAGGAGTATTTTTGTTAACTCAGCATTTCTCTCTTTTTTTTTTTTTTTCTTTATTCTCCCATACAGTAGAATGAAGTACAATGGAGTGGAATTGTTCAAAATGCAGAATTGTATTTTTGATGCCAATATTTTGGCATTCTGAGAACCCTAAATGCATGCTAATCCCTTTGATTTTAAGTATTTTTAATGCCATCTTCCTAGTTTTTTTTTATCATCCACTCATTCAATTAGCAAATATTTACTCAGGGCAAACTATATTTGGCATTATGTTGAAAGAAGAAAAGGGTGTTGACATTAAGGAGTTTACAAGCTCATATTTAGATAATTATTCTAAAATGTGTTGATTAAAATAAGAATATTAATAAATATAGTACTGAACTTTAACTTTAGTCAAACCTTGTGTTAAACTAAATATTTAATATAATTCTGAAACAAAGTAGGATAAAGAAAAATCTGTCCATGGAGGTTCTATGCTTATATTATTTTTACCAACTATAAAAATGAGTTTTTAGAGGTTAAATAACTTAGAGCATATTCAACTAGAGACTGGCAGATTTTATATTCAAACTTTTGACTTTGTGATTCTAGGGCTCATGCACTTAAAGTATCATATTTATATAATGAAAATGAGCTGCATAAAATACTATAGGAGAATAAAAATACCTACCCCAGCTTGAAATATACAAAACTCTCCATGGAGCAGGTTATATACCCAAACTGTCTTACTAAGTGACAGTTAGATTTAGATGAAAGAGTACATGGGTCTTCCCCTGGACGTTGCTTATAGGAGAGACTGCACATAGTCATTTTGCTATGAGTAGTATCAATAGAACAAAAGCAGTCTAGTATTAGAAGAGCATAAAGTTGGAAGATAGGGGTGGTGGAAGACTATTCTGGGAAGTAGGCTAGGATCTTGTCCTTGAGAGCCTCTTATGACTCATGAGGTGTTTAGATTTTATGTAAGAAACAATTGGGAGCCAGTACAATTTTAATAAAATAACTTCAAAGGTTATATTTGCATTATGCACTTATTCATCACTCTACCTAGAATGGGGGAGGATTAAAGAAGAAAACAAGACAAGATGCAGAGACAGAAGTTAGACAATAGTTCCAATAATCCAGGTGAGAAGTGATTAATGAGGGCTCTGCAGAGCAATGACATTGGCATCAAGCAGGCCTGTGCTGTCATTCTGGCTCTGCCACCTACCAGCTGTGTGACTCATGGATAGTTTTTAACCTTTATAATTTCCAAGTTCCTAAAGTGGTAAATGAGGGTAACAGCACCTTCAAAGATTTATTGAAAAGACTAAATGTGATAATCCATGTAAATTGCTTAACATATTACTTGGCACATTTAAGTATTCAACAAATTAGTGATGTTATTATCACTAGTGTTATATTTACTTGCAAAATCAATGCTAACAGCCTTCTCGAGAAGCAAGACGTGAAGTATTAGCTCAAGCTTTGGTCTTAGAAGTCAGGATTAAATGTTGCACTTGATGGATCAGGCCCAGTACACTGGGCTGCAAAGATTTCTAGACACGAAGCATATGTAACAGATGGCAGTCATAGTGCAAAAATCTGAGATATATTTCATATTAAAAATGCATCAAGGCCTCTTCTGATACAAGAGTTTCAACTTCAAGTATCATTGGGGTTCCCTCTCTCTCAAAAGGCCACATAGGTTACTAAAAATCTCAGGGAAGGGCCAGTCCCTTAATCCATGGTGATGCCATTATTTCCTTGGATTTTTCCACTACCCAGTACAATGGCAAGAGCTGGTCTTCAAATCTGTTCATCTTCAGTACATTGCTCACAGTAAACTCAAGAATATTTTATTGGTTAGATTATGCCGTGGTAGTAACAAACCCCAGAAACTCCATCACTTTTTTCTTGCTCATGCTACATGTTCATATCAGGACAGCTGGAGGGCTCTGCTCTGCATTGTGGACACTCTGGGACCCAGGATAATGGGATGTTTCCAGGCATCATGGCAGAGGGAAAGAAGAAGCATCGCTGACTCAAAGTTTCCACAAGAAAGGGGCATGCTACTTCCTTTCATATTTAACACTTGCCAAAGCACATCATAAGGGCACATCCAAAGCCAAAAGGGCAGCAAAATAAAATCCCACCATGTGCCCTAAAAGAGAAACAAATATATTTGGCAAATAATGCCTACTGCAAATGCCTGTCGCACTCCACTGCCCACAAAGTTGCCCATAGCGACCTTATCCAATCAGTTCTCTAATCTGGAAAGTGTCCTGTACAGTATCCACTGATGTTTTAACAGCAACCTTTAATGTAAGACATTGCTGGCTGATGGGGACTTGTCTCCATTATCAGAGAATTTCCCTGAAACCACCACCCTGAGGCACCTCAACCTTCCTTGAGTGGTCCACTTCTGCTTCTCCCCACTTAAGGTCTCTTTGCCCAGCTAAGATCCTGATGACGATAACTTCTAGATGTTTGTAAATTCTGCTTACACGCCCTGACAACTTTAAAAAAGCTTAAGCCCTTAACTATCACCCACACTCTCCACCTGACCCAATACCCTAGGGAAAAGCTCTGAAATGAGAACTAAAACAACTCCCACGAGACAGTAGAGGTTAAAATGCCTTCAGCTGTGGGGAAAAATATTAAACACAATTTATATTGTTACCTAAGGGAAATTTTAAAAATGCTACCTCCGAAGCAGAAGCCAGTGAGTAAACCACAGTTCCTAATGAATCATCTAAGTTTTGGCAATAGGAGAGATGATCCGGCCAAATCAGGAGGCAGCACTTGGAAAGAGCTTCTGAGACAAAGGCAAAAAGGGGCAGGCTTTTATGCAGTGATAGCAGTGGAGCCTGGGGCTGTGGGTGACAGGGAGGAAGCCAAGGGCAGAGTCTGTTCATGTGTTAGATACAAAGGTTTTAAAATAGAGGGATGAAGGATGATTCTCAAGTTTAAGTTTTGCCCCTTGGGTCATTGCTAGTATCATTCATTCAAGTATTTAACGCTGAAGGAGAAGTAGGTATTATTTCTCTTTAATTGAGGAAGGGGATTTGGCTTGGTTATCTTCAATTTGAAACACCTGTGAAATACACAACACAAATGATATCTACTAGGTATCAAGGTATATGAATCTGGATCTTAGGAATACTTAGATTAGAAATAAAGACTTGAGTCCTTTAGGTGGTTAGTGAGACCATGGAGGAGATGGAATCCCTCAGGGAGGGTGAGAAGGCAGGGAAGAGCCAGAAGCTCAAGTTGCCTTTGCCTTGGAAATATAAAGTCAGTTGCCACAGGGACCACTGAATCAAACCATCTTTCCTCTGTCCCATGAGTGTTTCTTCCTACTCCCTTTGATAATTGATCTCTGGTGTGTTTTTTTCTACATGCTTTCACAATAAATAAACCAATAAAAAAGACCAACTCTGGAATATATATGGTACAATAACAAATAAATTATGCCACTGCTTAAGCCATCAGTTAAACAATAATTACTATTATAAAATAATACTTTATTAAGTTTTAATTATGTGTCAAGGACTAGTTTAAGTGCTTCACATACAATTGATTTAAATTCAGGAAGACCTTCAGGTATTCATTTTATTGTGAAGTGAAATTTAGGCTAAAAGAGGTTAAGAGTGGAGGATCTAAGATGATGGCAGAAGAAATAAATTACATTCAACTCCTCCCAAGACCTCACTGGAATTACAACTGAAATATAGAATAGGTACTTGTCCAAAGAGGACATACAGATGGCCAATATACATATGAAAAGAAGCTCAATGTCACTAATCATCAGAGAAATGCAAATTAAAACCACAATATATCACCTTACACCTGTCAGAATTGCTATCATCAGTAAATCACAGGACAACAAATGTTGTCCAGGATGCAGAGAAAAGGGAACCCTCATGCACTGTTGGTAGGAATACAGATTAGTGCAGCCACTGTGGAAAACAGTATAAAGTTTCTACAAAAAATTAAAAATGGGGTTTCCTTATGACACAGGGTTTCCACTTCTGAGAATATATCCGAAGAAACCTGACACACTGATTCGAAAGAATATATGCACTCCTATGTTCATTGCAACTCTATTTATAATAGACAAGATTTGGAAGCAGCCCAAGGGTAGGCCCACCAGTAGGTGAATTAAAAAAAATCTGTGGTATTGAAGGAAATCTTATCTTCTGCAACAGCATGGATAGACCTAGAGGGTATTATGCTAAGTCAGTGGTCGGCAATCTCATTAGTCAACAGAGCCAAATATCAACAGTACAATGATTGAAATTTCTTTTGAGAGCCAAATTTTTTAAACTTAAACTTCTTCTAACGCCACTTCTTCAAAATAGACTCGCCCAGACCATGGTATTTTGCGGAAGAGCCACACTCAAGGGGCCAAAGAGCTGCATGTGGCTCACAAGCCGCAGTTTGCCGACCACAGTACTAAGTGAATTAAGCCAGTTAGAGAAAGACAAATATCTTATAATTTCACTTATATGTGGTATCTAATGAAATAAAGAAAATATAAACAGATTCATATATACAGAGGATAGACTGACAGCTGGCAGGCGGGGGAGGGAGGGTGGTGGCTGGGTAAAATAGGTGAAAAAAAATTAAGCAAAATGAACAAATAAACAAAATCAAATAGACATAGACACAGATAACAGTATGGTGATTACCAGAGGGAGAGGGGAAAGAAGGGAGATAAAAGAGGGTAAAGGGGAGATAAATAATGACAAAAGGAGACTTGACTTTGGGTGGTGAACACACAATACAATATATTAATGATGTATAATAGAATTGTTCATTTGAAACTTATATAATTTTATTAACCAATGTCACCCCAATAAATTCAATAATTTTTTTAAGTTTAAGAGGGAAGGGAGAAAGTCCATTTAGAATGTAAGTCAATTTTTTAAAACTTCTATAACAGTCTATTTGCTATGTTATCTATTGGAGGAAAGTGTGGATTTATTAATAATTTACAATTATTAAACATTCATCAAATAGTGATTGTATTTAGTTATCAGAGGTGAATTACAATTGAAGTCATCGTTTTCAATTCTCTTTCAATCTTGCCATCAAAAGATCAATGGATAAAGAAAATTCTTTAATCATGCACATGAAGTAATGAGTGAATTTCCCCCCAGTTTTGCTGAAGCTAATTAATATTCTCAGATTCTCATGTTTCCAGTGAGCAGTTTGTGGTAGCTAACCATCAGTCCCTCCACTGAAAATAGTCATGCTGGACATTTCTGAAAGTTTAAAAATGCTTCATTGCATCTGTCACCTGAAAGTGTGTGTGAGCCCTTTTATTATGGAGATAGGCAAACAGCAAAAAAACTAACAGTATTTTTGTACATGGCTAGCCTCTAATTGAAAAGTAGAAACTAGTAAATAATGTTTAAGAAAGTATAGTAGCAATTAACAGTCCATATGTGAATGGTTAGTAAGAATTTAGCTCATTTTTTGTATACTTCCATATTAAAATAAGAGTAATTAAAAGAGAATTGCTAGGGTTTTTTTTTGTTTGTTTGTTTGTTTGTTTTTTGTTGTTTTTTTTTTTAACATGGACAGCATTATTTTTTAAGATTTAAGAGAGGTTCCTGAACTTACATGCTACTAGAATCCACAGGCCCATTGTTTTATCTGCTGTAATCTGACTGAATTATGTGGGGGACAATTTTGGTAAAAGACTACTAGAAATGTAAGACTGGTATGCCTTGTAGCAGATCTTCTTTCAGAGGAGAATGAGTTCAGATTTCCATATAGATGTAACAATGAGTGCACAGAATCAGTTGTATAACTTGGTAATCTAGTTAACTGGAGAGCTGGTCTTGGTTTATTTAGCCCTGGCCTAAATCTCTTATTGATAGGTCCAGTAGATTAATTCAATCAGGCCTATTTTCTTGACATAGAACTTGAGTGACAGCAAATAGCCACTCTGCTCTTCAGGCAACAGTAAGTCAGCCCAAACTTTTCAATGTTTCTTTCCATGCAGTACAGACAGAATAAGCATAACCAATGGACACAAGACACTTGGGGTTGGGGGAGAGGGCAAGCGCAGGGGGAGGGGGAGAGGAACAGGGAGAAAAGTCAATGGGGAAAAAAAAGGAGATATATGTACTACTATTTGTAATACCTTAAACAATAAAATAAATAAATTAAAAAAAGGAACTAATACCTGCTCCCTCCAAATTTACTGCTTCTTGGTATTACATAATTATTTTCATCAATAATTATAAAGCTGTGACATATACCATATTTCCTGGGATTTTAGCAATTAAATAACTAACATTCTTTACTAACATATGCAACCTTAAGTAGCTTCAATGGGCCTTTAAGAAAGTTTCACCTCATCTGTGTATGGCACTGCAGACAAATTACTTCAGAACAGATGTTAGCGTTTAACACATTTGCTTCTTGGATGTTCATTTGAAAAGAAATCTCTTAGGCTGTAAATTATCAGACTGACAGACTGGAGTGAGGAAAAATACCTATATTTTTCCTATCAATTAAACACCTTTGATTTTGGAGTCAATGTCTTTAGTGAGGCCTTTCAGAGCTGTTAAACATTGCTCATGTCTCTTCAATTACTCTCATTAAGCATTTAAAAACTCTACAGGGAGAAATTGTGCTCCCAATGTCAGTGGTTGCACAGTTCCCAATGCTAATTCTCTTCCTCTTCAAAAGCGTCTCTTACAATAAATACCTGTTCTGAAAGGTGAGTGGGTTGGGATTATTTGAGTTATATGTGGAATAGAATAACAGATCTCAAACTTCAGGGTGTGTCAGAATTTACTGACATGTGGGCACGAGGACTCCTGTGACCCAACCCCAGAGTTTCTGATTCAGTAGATCTGGGGAGGGGTCCAAAAATTTGCCTTTCTAACAAGTATCCAAGAGATACTGCTGCTGAAGTTGCTGGGTTGGGAAGCATACTGTAAGAACCACTGTTATTGAGTATAAGTTTATATAATTTTCTTCCTAGGTTAAAAAGTGTTCAATCATTTAAAAAGTTTTGAAATTCTGAAGACTATATGATCCTATTTATTGGTTATTTACATAAGAGGTTCTAAGAAGCCCCAAAGGTGAGAAATTTTTTTAATTTTCTTTTACTCGGTATTTCTCTATATTATTTGATCCAAACTGTTTATGTAATGGATAATTAACATCTACCTGGATATTTCCTAAAATAGAGTTGAGAAAACTCCTCTCTTAGAACTTGACTTTGAAAACCTCACAGCATGCTGTCTTGAGGAACGGCATTGCTCACATTTTTTTCCTCTTCTTCCTTTTTACCAAGAAGATATTTTGCTGTATCATATAAAGTCCAAGGCATCCTAGTCTTCCTCACAGAGAAGGTAGAATTTTTTTTTAATAAAATAGTAGTTAGAAATGAGTGTGAAGGCAACTGGGTCATTTCAAATGAGAAAACCAGGTTCAGAGAGCATAAAACATAAGGAAACATTTGGCCTAAGCATGGGGTTATCCAGGTTGGATGAAATGACAAATATTAGACCAAATCAGCCTCTTGAACTCAGTCATGGTGGGTCCATATCAAAGTGCACTCTAGTACTTTCAGAAAGCTTCCAAGGTTGTTCAAAAGTTGTTAAAATTTCTATCTCTGGCCTCCTATAGTTTATTTCCCCAATACCAGGTCAAATTTCATTCAAGGAAAAAATTGTTTTTATCCTAGGAATGTAGTTATACAGGAGGTTTTTAATAGACATTGTAAGAGAGACATAATTAAGTCAGTTGAAAGAAAAAAAAGAGTTTTTATAGATTTTCAGGTTGAAGGTGATGTACTAGTATGTACTGAGGGTTCGAATAAGTATGAACATGTGAGTATGTCCAGCTGAATTTAATAATACATGTATTTTCATTAAAGATAATCACAATCGATTCAAAATTACCTTAGTGTTATATCCTTACCCCACTGATTTATTTTTAGCGTTTACCCACCAATGTCTCAATGTAGGGACATTTGACCCTTTAGGGAAATGCCAAATGGCTGACTTTTCTTCCAGCATTAGAGAAAGAAGGCAAGTGACATTAAAAGTGATCATTGAAAGTGAAAATATTCTTTGGGTGCATAAAATAGAACAGACATGGTCATCATGCACGGGTTATTTTTTCCCCGATATTACAATCATTCAAAAATATTTATCAGTCACTTACTTTTGTCTGATGCTCTTCTTTTTCCACCCTCAGATCCAAACAAGGTCGGTAATTTCTAATGAATGGAAATGTTATCTAGCAGCCAAAAAGGTTCATAACTGTATTAGTCTTGTATTTCTTCATAACAAATTGTCACACATATAGCAGCTTAAGACAACACACTGACTATTTTACATTTCTGGGGTTCTGGAATCTGGACACAACTCACCTGCACCCTCTCTCTGCTGGGACCTCACCAGGCTGCAGTGTAGGTGTTGGTCAGATTGCACTCTCAAATAGATGGTACGTTGGGGAAAGATCATCTGGCAATTTCCCTGCGGTTGTTGGAAGAATTCATTTTCCTGTGGCTGTGAGGCTGAGGTCCCAGTTTTCTTCCTGGCTGTTAGTCAGAGCCACCCTTGCCTCCTAGAAGCTGCTCAGTTCCTTGCTCCATTCCTCTCCCCATTGGCTTTCTCACCAGGCGGTAGCTTACCTTTTCCAAGCCAGAAAAAGGAAAAAGAGTCCTTCGCATTAGCTAGGCCCCAGTTCTTCTTTTAAGAATTTTTAACTCATTAAGTCAGGTTTAACCCAGACGATTCCCTTTCCTATTAATTCAAAAAGCAACTGTTTTGGAACCTATTTTACATCTCCAGAAACCTTTCACCTCTGCCACATTATGTTGCCTATAAACACGTCCCACCCACACTCAAAAGAGGAGAATCTAGGGGCTAGAGATCAGATTCCATCCCAGGATTGGCCTCTCACAATAAGGTTAGGTCACATGTTATTTTAATGACAAGTAAATCTACTGAGGAGAAATCAGCAGTTAATGGAAGGAGAAACACCTGGAGAATTTTAGCATTTGCTCCTGACTGGGCCTCACCAGAGTTGAGGACTTCATTGTTTTGGAGTAGGACCAGTGTTTTTAAATGCTCCCAGGTGATTCTTTGTCCCATTAGGTGGACACAAGTGCTTTCAGAAAGCAATGAAAGAATTAAAGTGTTTACCCAACAGCACACCTCTTTGTAATCTCATTTGAAGACTCTGAAATAGATAACATTGTTTAATTGAACACCTGCAGGAGAAGGGGCTATTGTAATTTGGGAATCATTTTTATTCACATTTTTGTGAGACCTGGGACATCCAGGTTTTAATTCTTTAGTTGGATAAAACTTTTAACTTGAAAAAAGAAATAGTTCACTTGTCTCATTCCTTTTTGAACAATTCGGCTGGTGCAGAGAGCAATTTAGGCAGGCCTGGCGGGGTGGGGTTATTGCCCTGGGCTGGGGAAGAGCGTGACTGAATGCAGCTGATAGAAGTGGCCAAGTGTGGAGCCTCAGAGTGAGAAAGCTGAAGAAGGCCTCTGCGTTGGGCTGGTATCAGCAGGAGATTTGTGACATAAGTGAGGACTGAGCCTATTTACACTGATCAATATGTTGAAGATCAAGATTTCTCACAGTCAGAGAATGGATGTAAAAGCACACAAAGAAAAATTATTTGCCCTAGCCGGTTTGGCTCAGTGGAAGGGTCCCGGTTTCGATTCTGGTCAAGGGCATGTACCTTGGTTGCAGACTTCTCCCTGGCCCTGGCCCTGGCCCTGGTTAGGGCTCCTACAGGAGTCAACCAATCAATGGGTTTCTCTCACATCGATGTTCTCTCTGTCTTTCCCTCTCTCTTCCACTCTTTCTAAAAATCAATGGAAAAATAACTTCAGGTGAGGATTAAAGAAAAAAGAAAAGAAGAAAATAAAAAGAATTTTCATCTTCCCACGATGATTGGAATGATTCTCAATGTGAATTCACGGGTGTGTATGTGTGTGTTTCTAACTCTGTCTACTGAATGAGCCTGGGAACAGTGATATCCCAATAGCAATAGCTCATTTAGTGCCTACATGTAGCTTCTAAATGCCACTGTCACTAAGAGCTGTGGGTTCCTGAAGAAGTGACTGATTCTAGGAATGGGGACACTCTGCATATTAGCCTTTTATATATACAATCAAGCATCAAGATCATGTAAGTGTACGATCAAGCATCAAGATCATGTAAGTCAATGAAAAAATTAAAAAAAAAAAACTATTCCAGATTAAGAAGAATAGAGACATGACAACTAAATAAAATGGCCAGCCTTTGATTGGATATTTCACTGCACATTTTATTATTAGGCAATTGTAAACATTTGAATGGGGTTTGTGGATGAGATAGTGAATTAGTTTGCTAGGGCTGCCATAACAAAATTCACAGACCAGGTGGCTTAAACAACAGAGATTTATTTTCTCACAGTTCTAGAGGTTAGAAATGTAAGATAAACTTGATGACAGGTTTGTTTTTCTAAGGCCTCTCTCTTGGCTTGAAGAAGCTTGCCCTCTTGCTGCCTCGTCACATGGTTGTCCCTCAGTGTACACATGACCCTGGTGTCTCTTTGTGTGTCTGCATTGGATTGAAATCTCTCTCTCAAAGGCCTGATTTTAACTTAATCATCTCTTTAAAGGCCCTATCTATCTCCAAACACAGTCATATTCCGAGGTACTAGGGTGAAGGACTTCAACTTATGTCAGGGAGACAAAATTCGGTCCATAACAAATGGTAACAAATCAGTGTCCATTTCCTAAGTTTTATGGTTATATTATGGTTAATATTGAGAATATCCTTGTTTTTAGGAATTGCACACTAAGGAATTTGTCAGTGAGAAGACATCAAGTTCTTAGCTTCTTCTCACTTGTTCAGGAAAAAAACAAGTTTTTGTGCTATTCTTTACGTAAGTAAAACTAATAAGAAAGATTATATTTTGAGTGACATTATAGAAGAGGCATCAATGTCATTCTGAGGAACAGGGGTAAGGTAGTGGCAATATTTCCTGTGACTATCACATGATTTTTTAGTTTTAATTCATGTTGCAAAATGTAGGAAAAGTGAATACAGATGGAATCACATTTTTTCACTAACTGCGAAAGGTATCCAGGCAGATAAACAAAATAGAACCCAAAGGGAAAAAGAAGAGATAAAGCTCTAGCTCTGTATAGTCAAAGATGAAAGATTTATGATGCTTGAAGCACAAAACATTACATCACATTCTAACATCCTAAGTGGAGAGCTCTGACAGAAGGAGATACATTTGTCATTGGCTGTTAATAAACTTGAGGCATCAGAGTGGAGAGTAAGTTAAAATAATTTCTGGAGAAGAGAGAAGCCAAGTTCAATGTTAATTAATAATTGATAGCAATAGAAAGTAGATAAAGAAAAAAACACCTAATTTCCCTCTACACTGATCTCTTCTCCTTTGAATATTACTATCATATTTAATTGCATTCAACACAATTAGTTGATTAGTGTCCTAGATTGTGTGTATAACATTGCGGATAATATAACAAGTGCTCTCAAATAAAGGACTTACAGCCTGATGGTGAAAATTAAATAAAAAGTTGCTCCAGTATTTTTACACAAAAGGAAATAAGCTTGTTTTGCCATTCCTTGACTGAGGAAAAGTATGGGGATCAGAAAGGTGAGAAAGTAGGTGCCATATTCTCTCTCTGTCAGGCCTTCTTACATGCTGCAGATGTTTTTCTTCCCCTCTCTGGGGCTCCATTCACATAGCTAACTCCTCCGCTATAACCTAGCAGCATGAGCTCTATTTTGTAGACAATAATGAGACTTCAAGAGTTTTTCAGGAGGGAATTGGTATAATCACATTTTAAATTTCTAGCTCATTTGTTATTTCAAACAATTACTTACTCCCCTCCAGGTACAATAGGCTTTACTTCTTCCAGACACCCTAAGAGGCTGGGTTGAATGCATCACTTGTAGTTGTCTGGAACCCTGTACTTATAACTACTAAAGAATCTCTAGCACAGTGGTCTGCTTGCGTGTCTGGATTTCCTATTAGCTTCGATGTCTCATGGGCAGTTACCATGTTTCACTGACTCTTAACTACTCAACACTTAGTTCAATCTGTTGTACATACAAATTTGCAAAAACTACTTCATAAATCGAAGAGTTAAATACTTTCTGAAAACCTTATAGCCAAAGAGTTTGTAAACTTAGAGTGATTTCTTTCACCTGGAGAATCACTCATGGATTAGGTGAAGCCTGAACTGGTATTAGAGATATGAATATAATTTGAAAGGATAAAATGGAAGAAAATGGATTCTCATCTGGGTGGCAGTATTATGTCATGATATCCAAGGGCTAGGTGTGCTGTGAGGACTATTCATTTTAACTGGCTTGAGAGTGTAGTCTAACGGAAATGTATATTTATTCAGGTATTGCATTAGATATTTTTTAATAAAAATGGAGGATTGGGTTGTAGAGGATATCAATATTATACTAAGAAGTATAAATTATATATTATATTTAATGAGGATTCACTAAAATATTTGTGCAGAGAATCAACATTTTCAAAGCTCAGATTTGGGAGTCATTCATTACTTTAGTACCTGATTTCTGAGTGTCTCTTCTGTTCCAGTCACTGTGTCAGATTCCAGAGGTAACACAGAGGAATTGTCATGGATGTCACTCTGATGTACATGTAAAGACTGGAGACCCAGCAAAAAAATAAAAATAAATAAAAGGCAATTGCAACAGTATTTCAATAATCTAGTGGGAAGAAATAAGATCTTTACTAAGACGCTGGAAGTGGAAATCTTGAAGTTATTTTAATAAACATAATGTAATTGACAGAAAAAAATAGATATCTACTTTTTGTCTATATTACATCAGTTGTCCTACCTAGAGAAGGTCTATGTCCTGGAACCAAGTAATCATTTTCTGGATTGACTTTTGGACTATCTCAGTTTATAATATTGAATTTAAAATCGTCCTGGCATGCCCTAACCGGTTTGGCTCAGTGGATAGAGCATTGGCCTGCAGACTGAAGGGCCCCAGGTTCGATTCTGGTCAAGGGCATGTACCTTGGTTGTGGGCACATCCCCAGTAGGGGTTGTGCAGGAGGCAGCTGATCTATGTTTCTTTCTCATCGATGTTTCTAACTCTCTATCCCTTTCCCTTCCTATCTGTAAAAAATCAATAAAATATATTTTAAAAAATCGTCCTGACCTGTTCACATTCAAGTAAATTAAGCATATTTTAACATGTAATCAAGGGGTAGAAGCCATTTGTTGGGTTCATGAACATACAAGAAAAGATATATGTGGCATGAATTATACAGCTCCTTCTCCTTCATTCTTGTCACTGGTTCTACAGGGGGAGTGTGTTCTGCCTTCCTTAGTTTTAGGAGGATTTTGTCCTCTGGTGAGAGATGGGTTAATGGCTCCTTCTGGAGATGTCTCATCTACCCAGGTTCCTACCTCTCTAAAGCCCTGGAGACCTAGAGGCTTAAGATTTATCTACATTGTAATGCTATTTTGAGGATTAAATAGTATAATAGATGGGATTGTCCTTAGTGTAATAATTGGCTAATCTTGAGCATTAAATTAATATTTGTCATAATAAAATTGATTATAATATTGCTTATTTTAACTAGGAAAAAAAGAGATTGGGTCTTCTGTTTGGCCTATTACAGGGATGATTTAACTTCAGTCATTCTTATTGTGACCAGGGCTCAGACTTTTAAAATATCTCCCCATCCCCTACCAATCAGAGTAGATCAACTTTCACTATTTCTTTTATTTCCAAAGGCAGTGGTATCAAAGCAGAGCATACATCACATTGGTCTCTTTCCTCCTTAGCCTCTGCCAAAAATCTGTATGGGTGGTGAAGAGGGTTATTTAATCCTGATTCACTATTTTAAATGTATCTACTTCACCTTCTTTAGAGAACTGCGCCTAATATATTAGATTAAAATATTTCTCTGGCCTCTTGGTTTTGCTGACCAGAATAAAGAAAGCTTAATTTTATAATACATTTTGGGCTAGACATATTCACGGTCTCATTCTAAACTTCACTTCAATTTTCAAAGAGAAAAAAAAGCTGTACTGATATTCTGACCATAAAAATGTCTCACTTCTTTATTATTTAAACTCCTAAGAGGGGCTTATAAAACATAGGACTTTAAGAAATATTGTCTATGTTTTTAATTTATTTTTCATTTTTAATTGAATTTATTGGGGTGACATTGGTCAATGAAATTATATAGGTTTCAGGTATATATGTTTTTAAACTGGCTTTGGATTGGCAGCCACTGGAGTTATAGGCATAATGGCTAGCAGAAGATAATGAGCTTGTAGGGTGACCACCTTCTCCTTCCTCCTTATTGAAATGATGAATGTCCCAGAGAGTGTCAAAGTCAGTGGGCTTCTTTTTCAGTTCATCACGGGCCCAGGGTCAAAAATAGCCTCTGTGTAACCAAAAATCCGTTTGAGCCACTTTGGCATACTTCCATGGTAACTGATGCATGCTTGAAATCCATTTTTAACTGCTTCCTAAGCATTAGCACAACAGTTGCATTTGAATATTATTAATGCCAATCATTGACAGCAGGTTTATTTTTAAAATGTATATAGAAAAAGATGGTATTATATTCTGAACAGTTTTACAATTTTAAAGGTGAAATATTGGGAATAAAATTTCAATTGTGTGTGTGTGAGTGTTTGCAACCAATGTAATACAAATCATAAGAATCATGAAAATGCGGAGGCTGCTAGTTAAAAGAGGGTACATTGCTTATTATGAAACTAGAGGCCCGGTACATGAAAATTCATGCACTGGAGTGGGGCGTCCCTCAGCCCGGCCTGCACCCTCTCACAGTCTGGGAACCCTCAGGGGCGGGAGGTGACCCGTCGATCAGGGTCACCTCGGCCGCCCCTGGTTACCTGAGCCTAAGGCAGCCCTGGGTGGCTGGGAAGCCGCCATCTGAGGCTTGCCTGTGCCTCGGGCTGGCCCTGGGCAGCTGGGGGGCTGAGGGGACTGGGGGAATCCAGAGGCAGGTGCATGGAGCGGCCTGGCCTGCTTGGGGGCGGGCCTGGCTGTGCTGTGTGCCTGCTGCCCCAGCAGGGATGAGGGGACTGGGCACCACCATCTTGTGGCTGTGGGCACTGCCATCTTTGAGGGCTTGGCAGTCAATTAGCATATTCCCTCTTTATTAGATAGGATATACTATATGTATTTTTCTTTCTTTTAAAACAAATATATTTTATTGATTTTTTACAGAGAGGAAGGAAGAGGGATAGAGAGTCAGAAATATTGATGAGAAACATCGATCAGCTGCCTCCTGCACACCTCCTACTGGGGATGTGCCCGCAACCAAGGTACATGCCCTTGACCAGAATTGAACCTGGGACCCTTCAGTCCGAAGGCCAACGCTCTACCCACTGAGCCAAACTGGTTACGGCAGATTATAGTATATATATATTTTTCAATTGCTGCTCTCATCTTTATTCATAGTACATTGGTAACTTTAAAAAGGGTTTTGTTTCTAGAATAAACAATAAGACTTCAAAAGCAAACTCGTTTCTGTGAAACAATTCTTAGCATTAAGAAATTAATTGAACCTTAATAAATCACAGTGCACTCGCTGAGCACCTACCTGCTAATGCCATGGACTGATCTCATACTTTACATGTATTAATTCATTTGGTCCTCACAGCAATTGTAAAATTTAGTTACTCTTATCATCCTGATTATACCAAGAAGCAAACTGAGGCACGGAGATGTAAGTATCTTGCCCAACGTCATAAACCCAGTACGTGCCATAGAAAGGATTTAAATGCCAGCAGTCTGGCAGTAGAACCTGCATTCTTAACCACTGTGCTATGTGCATTTGCTTCTCTGAGCCTAGAAACAATGGGGACCATGCTCGCCAGTGTGACGTGCCAGAAGCCAGTAGCCAAGTGGCAGAGAGAGTGTGGGAGCGTCAGCTGTTGAGGGGCTCAGAGCACTCAAGCTGCCACTACTGTACAGTGAAAGGGAGCAAGAATGAGAGCCAGGGAGCAGATCTAAGAGGCCTCTGCTTCACTGGAGTTATATTCCCAACAAATAAATGCACCGGGATTAATGAAGCTGCCAGAGTAAACTTATTTCTCCAGAAATAAAAAAATTGTTTTGTTTGTTTTTTTAACAAAACCTTCTTCCTAAGTATCTTCACTGTTTCCTGTTAGAGGATATTTTCAGTCACGGTTATCTTTTTAAAAGTTAGTTCATCAATTCGGTGGCTCAAACTGTTAGACTCTGTGATATATTGTGCCACAGTCTGAACGTTTGTGTCCCCTCAAAATTCATATGTTAAAATTCCAATGCCTGATGTGGTTGTTTTGGTAGGTGGGGCCCTGGTAGGTGGAACCATCATAAACAGGATTAGTGCCCCATAAAAGAGGCTCCAGAGAGATCCCTTGCCCCTTGGCAAGGACACTCAAAAGTTTATGACTGGAAGAGGGCCCTTACCCAGCAAGCTGGCACCCTCATCTTGGACCTGCAACCTCCAGAACTTTGAGAAAAATTTTGTTGTTTACAAGATTCTCAGTCTGTAGTACTTAAATTTAGCAGCCTGAACAGAGTAAGATGGGCTGTTTTGTGAATCACAAAGTATTTTTAAAGGATTAATCAGCCAGAGAACTTGGTATTTCTCCTTTCCAGACTTTATTTAGTTTTTAGTTTTTAATATTTTCAGAGTGATTTAATATTAATTTCTCCTTACTTCTTCCTTTATCTAGTCTCTTTTGACCTTTCTTGATCTTTCCAACATTTCTTCCACTCGGGACTGGCAAGCAATACGAATGTACCTCCATACCTGACAGATATTCCCACCATCAGTGACCGTGCCATTTCTGTTGTTAATTATATTGATTACTAGAGGCCCAGTGCATGAAATTCATGCACGGAGGGGGGTTGTCCCTCAGCCCAGCCTGTACCCTCTCCAATCTGGGACCCCTCAAGGGATGACCGACTGCCCGTTTAGGCCCGATCCCGGTGGGATCGGGCCTAAACGGGCAGTCGGACATCCCTCTCACAACCCAGGACTGCTGGCTCCCAACTGCTTGCCTGACTGCCTTCCTGATTGCCCCTAACCGCTTCTGCCTGCCAGCCTGATCACTCTCTAACCACTCTGCTGCCAGCCTGTTTGCCCCCAACTTCCCTCCTCTGCTGGCCTGGTCACCCCTAACTGCCCTCTCCTGCAGGGTTGATCACCTCCAACTGCCCTCCCTTGCAGGCTTGGTCCCTCTCAACTGCCCTCCCTTGCAGGCTGGGTGCCTTCCAACTGCCCTCTCCTGCTGGCCATCTTGTGGTGGATATCTTGTGTCCACATGGGGGCAGGATCTTTGACCACATGGGGGCAGTGATATTGTGTGTTGCAGTGATTATCAATCTGCAGATTACTCTTTTATTAGATAGGATAGAGGCCTGGTACAGGGGTGGGGGCCAGCTGGTTTGCCCTGAAGGACGTCCTGGATCAGGTGGGGGTTCCCTTGGGGTGTGGGGCAGCCTGAGCGAGGGGCCTGTGGTGGTTTGCAGGCTGGCCACGCCCCCTGGCAACCCAAGCGGAAGCCCTGGTATCTGGAATTTATTTTCCTTCTACAATTGAAACTTTGTAGCCTGGAGCGGAGCCAAGCCTAGGGCTCCTTCCGAGAGGCCGGCAGCCATTTGTGTTGGGGTTATAATTGAAACTTTGTTGCCTTAAGCGGGTGGGCCCGGCCAGGGTGTGCAGAAAGCTTTGCTTCCCCTGTTGCCGGTGGCAACCCTGGCCTGCTCTCTCAAGCTCCATTCTGTCGCCATTTGTTTGAATTTGTTTACCTTCTATAATTGAAACTTTGTAGCTTGAGTGGAGGCTTAGGCCTGGCAAGGGCAGGCAGAAAGCTTGGCTTCCTCTGTTACCTAGGAAACCTTGCTCTCTGTGGCTGTAGCCATCTTGGTTTGGCTTAATTTGCATGCTCGCTCTGATTGGATGGTGGGCGTGGCTTGTGGGCATGGCTTGTGGGTGTGTTGGGGGTATGGTCAATTTGCATATTTGTCTATTATTATATAGGATCATTCCTGCTTATGTCACTACCATTTTCTGTGTCTTAGTCACTGTTGGTCCTCCTATTTTCAAGGATTCTCACCATCCAGAAAGTTCTGGATGGAACATAAAGGCAATGTTAGGGGATAAGAGTAGACATCACTACATTTCCATCTCCTAATCAATGTAGAACTACACATATCATTCTTTCTCTGAACATAATCTTTAACATCAATGTGAAAGTAAATATTATCCCAGAGCTGTTATGACCAATGGGCAAGGGTTGAATATGGTGTGGAAAAGTTTGCCTCAATCCTGACCATTCAGAGAAACATAAATCTTTAGGATGTTAGGGATCTGGGTAGTTATCTAGATCAATCTCTTCATTTTACTGGTAAGGAAACCCACCCCAGATCACTTAATTGAGTAAGTCACTCAAGTTCACAGATATTATTCAGGGAAGAAGCAAGAATGAAATCTCAGATAAATGGCTGTGAAACTTTAGGCCACACCTGAAGAGCTAACATACTCTAGCATGTATAGAGTGCCTACTATGTGCCAAGCTAAATTACTTTACATACATTAACATTTAATTTCCACAATCATCTCTGCTCGAATCCTTTTTGAAAAATCCTTTGGCTCTTAATATATGTTGCTGAAATATACTTATGCCTTGGCTTAGAACAACAAGAACAAAAACACATTTTTGGAGAATGTAAAATGTGTGTAGAAAAATAAATACTAAAGGTCTCCTTTGTCCAGGAATATAAGCTTGCAATGAGGCTCAAAAGAAGTATGTACCATGGACACTATTTTTTAAGAGATTATGATTCACTTGGATAAACTAGATTTAGCAGTCACAAATAAAGGGCAATATTTAGAAATCATTATCACAGAAATGACAACTAAATTAGAGGCATGGACAATACCATTTATTCAGCAAATATTTATTCAACAGCTCTTTCTTTAAAACAATTTTAAATTGATTTTTAGAGAGAGGGAAAGAGAAGATGAGAGAGAGAGAGACAGATGTGAGAGAGAAGCATCAATTGGTTGCCTCCTGCATCACCCAGATGAGGGGGGCGTATCAAACCTGCAAACTGGGTACCTGCCCTGTCCAAGAACCGAACCCGCCACCTTTTGGTGTATGGGATGACACTCCAACCAACTGAGCCACACTGGCCAGGGCTACTTGGCAGCTCTTTTACACCACAATCAGTTCTAGGCATTGGCTGCTGCAGTGAACAAAATGACAAAGATTATTCCTATTGATGGAGTTTATATGACAGTGGAAGAAGACACTCACAGACTAAAAAAAAAG
This sequence comes from Eptesicus fuscus, assembly GCF_027574615.1. Lineage (NCBI taxonomy): Eukaryota > Metazoa > Chordata > Mammalia > Chiroptera > Vespertilionidae > Eptesicus > Eptesicus fuscus. The sequence continues at coordinate 30,533,177 of NC_072482.1, read as the reverse complement.
GTAACAAGTAGATGTAATTTATATATTGTTACAAAGTGATGTTCTTTGTTAAATAGGAAAATAAATGGGGTATTGGGATTTGGGAGGATTTGAGGAGGAACTGTAGTTGCAATTTATATGAAGTCCTTAGAGTAGATTTGCTTGAAAAGCTGATAGTTGAGTAAAAACTTTAAGACAAATATGTAGATATTTGGGGTAAAAGAAGGGCATTAAGTATAAATCTCTCTATAAAGGAAGAGTTGTTTGGTATGTTCAAGGTACACCAAGAAGCCTAGTGTGTTTGGACTAATGTGGGGAGAAGCCCAGTGTAATTGGAGATGAGATGAGAGAGGAAACAAGGGCCTGAAGCAGGTAAAACTCTTTTATAAGACATGGGAAGCCATAAAAAGGGTTGTGAGATGAAGAACATCATCCATTAAAGTGGAAACTGAAGAGTGAGGAGCAAAACTGAACCTAAGGAAAATGGGGAATGGCTGCATTTTGTACGTGATAGAGGAAATACAGTAGGGAAAAGAATAATCAGAGGGGAGATTTTATAGAAGTTAGCATAACCAATGGATGCAATAAACTGAGGGGTGGGGGGGGGTGAGGGCACGTGCAGGGGAGGGGAGCTTGGGGGAAGGTCAATGGGGAAAAAAGGAGGCATATGTACTATTATTTGTAATACTTTGAACAATAAAATAAAGTTTAAAAAAATAAAAAACAAAACAAAAAAATAAATAAATTCATTGGTTAATCTCTTCCTATTCTCCCTTCCCTCTGAAATAAATCAGTCTGTTGCATGCTTTAAAAAAAGAATAAAACTGGCCAAATAATCTTTTTTTTCTATATATTATTATTCCATGTAGGGGTTTTGGAATAACTAGGTTATAGTCTGAATATAACTGTTTAATGGAGGGTGTTGGACAAAGTCACACTCCTGTAGGGATGGTGTGTTTGAGGAAACGGCATGCTAGTGACTCCCAGAGAAATCACTTGAGGAATGCCAGCTGGCCAATCAAATACATCCCAACAGGGTGGCACTATTTTAGTGAATTTATTACCACTTAACTGTCAGAATTGAATTCATGCTAAAGAAGCTCACAGAGAATACAAATTTATTTATTTAAATTAGGCACATTCTCTTCTGACTAATGCTAGAGACATTACCACATTTTGTCTTTTAGTTTCTTCTACTAGTATTTTAAAGTTTACCTCCCTTCTCTTCATATATTCCTCAAGGTCTTTGAACATAGTTAAATGTAATTATTTTAATACGCGTTTCCTTAGTTACTGTCAAACCCAGTGATGCCTCCCTAAGCACATTTTTAGGTCACTTTGATCAGATTGCAGGTGCATCAAGAATGTCTCAAATCAAATTATAAAAGATTTAGACAAATGTGGTGATGATTATGTTTATTCTTCATCCTGAGGATTCCTAATTAATTTATCATGGGTAACTTTTACTACAGTGCTAGAGAAACTTTGTGTATACCTCAGATACTATTCGTGGTAGTGGCTGAGTTCTTCAAAGGTAAGGCCATTTTGGATGTTAATCGTTCAGGAAGCAGTCAGAGCCTTCACAAAAGCCAGAGGTTGACCATTTCCATCACTCCAGCCTCTCCTTTTGCATGTGTACAGCAGACCTTTAGACATATGCTCTTGGGGAAGCACCGAATGGCACCTTCTAAATGATAGTCATCCAAGAAGTAGCATCATCTGTTAATCTAGCATTGTACTCAGTTACCAGCCACAGACATGAAGAAAAGAGCTTTGCAAAAAAGTAAAAAGTCCAAAAGTCTGGGGTCGATGTGACTCCATAAGGCCAACACGTCGCAGACTATTTTATTTACCTTCTTGCTCCATCGTTCAATCTTTGCAAGTGACTTCTATCCTCAAGGCTATCTCATTGCAAAGGGCAGTCACTGCAGCGCCAGCGATCATGTCTCCTAGAAAGGTAGAGGGACCTTGGAATCCTGCCTGCCCAATCCAGCCTCCCAGAAACCTCACCTCTCATTGACCAAAATTTGTTTCTGTTAAAAAAGCTGGAAACGGGACTTTGTAGATGGACACCATGGCACTCCAGTAAAATCAGGATTTTGTTACTAAATAAAAAGAAAACAATGAATTTGGGATGGACCATAAACTTTCTTTTCACAGATGGACTGGATTATAAACAAACTATTTTTTAGAAATCTGATAATATAGGTATAAATTCCTTAATTTTGCTTCAATATTTTTATGCCTGAGAGTTTATTTTTACTTAAATGTTTCTGGTTGGTTTCTGCTATTGTTATCTTTACTTGGATGCCTAAGTGTTGCTCCTAGTATTGGTGAGTAATCGTCAGACACTCTCTTTGCACTTAGAGTTGATTCTCTTCATTATTGCTTTGACAATTATTTTTCCAGGCCTATTCTGTTAATAGTTATTCCCCTAAACTTATACTGTGCTTCTGGCAAAATAAATCATTTATTTCACATGCAGTCTTCCATAAAGTGATTTTCATCTCATTATGCTAAAGACTATTACTACAATAAATTTGTTGAGTTTCTGTGTAATCTATCTTTCCAAAACTCAAATGATTTATAATATTTCAACACTTATGATTATTAATTTGGCCCTTCCAGGTTTGTTTGCTTTATGATGTTTTTCCAAACATGAGAAGATACATTTCTACTTACACAGTTCTCAAAATGATCTTTTCTTTCTAATTTTCTTGTTTTAGATAGTCTTATGTTTATGGTGACAGCATTTCTATGAGAATATTTTTTTTCTTTTCTATTATGTTAAGGCCAAATAACAAACATTTATAAAAACATCACTATAGAAACTTAAAATGTAGACCAACTTTTAAAAAGTTACTAATGTATACCTACTGAATACCTGCTCTGGCATCCGAGTAGTAATACTGTAGAGACATACAAACATCAGTAATAATAATCCTGATTTAATGACAAAACATGTAAGCAAATAAACGCGAGGCAGTACGATGAGTGTTGTAACAGGGGCATCAGCTGAATCGATTGTGCAATGCCAGAATGATCTCTATTTGGACAGCTCAAAGCAATGGTACTCAATACTCACACTCCCTCACAATCAAATTCAGGGATTAAAAACAAAAATAGAAGTCAGGACTCCTTGAGATTTCTAAAGGAATTCTGAAGAAGAGCTAGGTGGGGGAAAGTATTGGATTAATGAAAAAAAAAAAAAATACTTGTGCTGAGTTTTGAAAGTGGGGCAGGGGTTTTCCCCGAAGAGAGTCAATTAGGCAAATATAGTAGCAGGTGTGATCACCAATGGAGTTACTATAAATGTTTTGTTGTAACACAGGAATCCCAGAAAATAGTCGCTGTAAACAGGTTTTGGGAGTGGGCTGGATTAAAAGCACTCTTATGTTGCCTCACAGGAGGGTTTAAAATTATTCCATAAAGCAGCATTTATAAATTGTGTTCCTAAGCATTTATGCCCCTTCCCTCTCTGCCACAGATTTTATGGACAAATAGGTTTGGGAAATGCTGAAGGCCATTCCATCTTCTTGGATATTAAAAATGCCAATAGCATCAAAATAATCTGAGAACTCTACTGTAATAGGAACAGTGACATCCATGATTTCCTAAGCTTATTTTTTAAAAGATTTTTTAAAATTGATTTTTAGACAAAGAGGAAAGGAGAGGGGGCGAGAGAAACAGATCGGCTGCCTCTGCACACCCCCTACCAGGGCTCAAGTCTGAAACCCAGGCATGTGCCCTTGACAGGAATCGAGCAGGCATCCTTTTGGTGCACAGGATGATGCCCAGCCAATTGAGCCACACCATCCAGGACTAAGCTTATTTTTTCAAAAAACATTTGTGTGTGTTTTTCCCCCATCCAAACTTGGATTTCAATTGGTATTCTGTGGCACATAATATGGAAGACACTGTTCTGGGCTATGTAGAATGCTTTGGATGTGGCACCAAATCAATGCGCTCTGTGTATTTCAAAAGTTCATTTTAGTAGTTATATTAAGTTGAAAACTTGGCAGGACTGGAGGCCTGAAAGCAATTACCAGGCTATTGTACTAGTCTGAAAGGGGGATCACGAGTTCCTGAGGAAGCACTGTTAGAGAGGAAAAGAGATAATAATGAATTGGAGATGTATTTAAGACAGAATAAGAGGATTTATGGATAATGAAATAGGAGTTATTCGTGTAGATTACTGCAGGAGGAGGGAACGGGGGATATTTACATGGGAAAACTTACACATCCAAATGAGATCATCACAACCTTGTGAAGGATGCTTGATTTTGAAATGGAGAAAGACAAATGTCTATTAGCAGTGATCAAAATCTCCTGACATGAAATAGTGAAAATGCAAAGCAAATATTTTAGCTTAAAATAAAATCATTTCTTTTATAAGAACATTTGATTGTAATAGAATTCAGTAAGAAAAGTACAATTTTGGACATAAATGTGTTTTATAAATGTCTCAGGAACAGATGTATTTTGTCATTGGAGTAATACACCACGATGAGATTGAGAAAATCATGTAAACTGTCAGCCTGAACAAAGAAGGTACAACAGAAATGAGATCTGAGAAATAACATGCTGAGATGCACTGGGAACCGAGACCTGGTAGTGAGATATATTTCTGCAACGTGTGTGATAGAGAGTGGAGAAGCGCGTTTTTATTGGTCAGCACTCTTTTTAGTACCTTAACGGACTATATTTAGTCTAAACTTGAAGTATTTATTTGAAGGACAAAATATTTATAAATCTTAAAATTTCATTTTTTGTTATTCTCCCATTTCTTTTATTATTTATTTATTTCTTAATAGCAAATTCTCTCTGTCTGAGTGCCATTACCAAAAGATTTTAATCAGTCTTGACAACTAGATGTTTCTACCACACTGATGAGTTAAGAATTTGGGGAATTAGTAATTATTATTAAAAATACAGAGTTTCACATTTTGTATAAGGTATATAATAAAGAAAAACTAACCAGTTAGACATAGTGAGTATGCATTTGAACTATTCTTATATTTATTACAATATAGACTGCAAGAGTTTTTATGTCACAGTTGAAATATGTAAGAAGATTAAATTAAATGTTAAGAAGATTTAGATTAAATTTAAGAAGATTTTCAATCTCTCCAAATGCTATAAGAATATCATAAACCTTGGACTAATACAAAATTTAGATTAATATCTACTGTAAATAATTTAAATGTAAAATATCCAACTTTAATCAATTAAAAAAATGTAAGCACTCGAAAATGATGCTATGAACATATTGAATAAGAATGAATGTTCTCATTTGAATATATTTGGCTATCTAATGAATACAAGGCAGTGTGTAGCAATGTGTGTGAAATCTCAAGTGTTCTATTCCATTTCTTCCTTCTTGCGTTTCTGTTGATCATAAGGAGAAACAGACAGTTCTTCTCTAAAGAAGTATAGGCCCATCTGCTTCTCATTTTGATTCTCTTTATGCTTGAAAGTTGTAAACTAATTTTCAGACCATTTATAAAGCTGATCTAAAAGAACTTCAATTTTTAAACTTGGCACCAGAGAAGACTTCTAAACATCCTGATCTCAACTTATTTATTTTTGATAAAATATTTGATGTTGCATCATTAATTTGTTTTTCATCCAACAGAAATTTATATTAGTTTAAAGCTTTTCACCATCATAAATACAATAGAATATAGCAGATAAGGACAAAATTAATATATTCGGAGGTCAATATACCATTAAATTTCATCCCTTTCTATGGATTTCTTAGTAATGCCATGAACTCTATTTTCCTCCAAATAAGCATTGCAATCATCTATGAATAAATTCCATATAACCCCAATTATAAAGTCATCTATTTATATATTCATATTCTTTTGTTTTTCCTTAATCTACTGATTATCCAGGAATAAAAGTAGTATCCACTGATAAAAAGGGATTACATTAATGTACTTTTTTCTGAGGACTGAGGTTGTCAAGAAAAAAAAGCTAAATTTTCTATTATTAATTTACTAATTATGATTAAGAACTTTAGTTAAATCTGTTCAAATGGGCAGTTACAATTGACATTAACAAAATGGAAACAACATTTTTATTCCTGCCACATACTGCCTTGTCAGCTTCCCAGATTACAGTATTTAAGTGCATCCCTTTCATCTGAGGTTGGAGAAGATCTGTAGGAGAAGTTACCTGCAAAATATATTTTAATCACTCTCTGTTAGTTCAGCAAAGGAAAACAGAAATGAAATAATCAGCAGACCTCATCTTCTTACTACTCCATTAACTGAATGAAGGGCTACCGGTAAATCTTTCCATGATTTATAGCATCACGAACTGTGAGGGCTATAATACTTCCAAGGTAAGCACCTGTAATTATTGGCCCCTATCATCTACAGCTCTCAGGAAAGTTTCCTGCCCAGCTCCATGAGTTGATTCATATTGGGGAATGGCATGGGAAACATGCAGTGCAGAAGAAACTTGTGAAGAGGAAATACATTTGAGTTCAGTAGAGTGGTGTGAGAGTGAGTGAGGGAAACCAAAGCTTGAACTGTAGGCACAATATTTCTGCAGATTTTTTATAACGGCTAGGTGGAAAGGCTTTGCATTCTAAACCTTTCAGAGATTTTCAGTGGCTTCATGCTTCATGTTTCTAATATTATTTGAAGGAAGTGTGTTCCCTAGTCATTAAACTTCTTATTATAACCAGGTAGTGATTTATTTGTCTTATTGTTCTGGTATTCTTAGAAGTTAGCATTAGTGGGTACATTCAAATAAAGGAATTAACCATGAACTATGTGGATTATGGTGTTAGTTACCGAATTTACTGATATATTCCCAGGTAGGGCTTTGCTAGGTGTTCATGGTGCTAAAATCTACATACACTGAGTGGCCAGATTATTATGATCTCTGAACACATAATAATCTGGCCACTCAGTGTATATCCTATATAATAGGATAATATGCAAATTGTCCCCTTGACCAGGAGTTTGACCATCAGGCAGGCCAGCCAACCACCCTCCCCCTGGCCAAGCTGGCCAGACCCCACCCATGCACGAATTCATGCACCAGGCCTCTAATACACACACACACACACACACACACACACACACACACACACACACACACTGAGTGGCTAGATTATTATGTGTTCAGAGATCATAATAATCTGGCCATTCAGTATATTTGGCTCCTTGGCAGATAAAGCAATTGGAACTCTCTCAATTAAGAAGGGTCTGTGTTAATTTTAGTCACAAATACCAGGAAAATAGACCAATAAAAACTATTTCTTATAATAGCTCATGTTTCAAAGCATATTTTAAGACCTAGAGCCATTTATAAAAATAGTTATAAACCATGTCTGAATTATCTGATTGATATCTTCCTGTGGTGTATTCTGCAATGGTGGGAAGTTGGCCAGAATGGGCTGAATACTCTTGACCTGATAAGCATCCAGAGAAATGATTGGCTGTCCTTCAAAAAGCTGCCCAAGCTCAAGCTTATTGAAGGGTCAAAATAGTAGTGCCATGTGTCCACCAATTTCCATACAGCCTTAGGTGGGACAAAATCTGTGCCATGCTTGGAGAGCATTGGTGGATTCTGAAATTCCTTGTGTTTTGAATATTTTTGAACTGATGGCACTAGATGTGGCTCACGGAATAATGGCCTCCCATGCAGATGTCTCCATTCTAATCCAAAGAACTTGGAAACATATTATTACATGGAACAAATTGAATTCAGGTTGCAGTTTAAATTAAAAGTTGTTAATCATTTTACCTTATTATTAGGAAACTATCCTGGATTTTCTAGCTAGATGCAATATAATCAAGAGTCCTTAAAAGTGGAAAGGAGATTTTTGAAGAGAGAACCAAAGAGATAGTAACATGAGAATGACATGGCCTGATGTTACTGGCTTCGAAGATGGAAGCAGCTAAGGAAATTGGTGGTTGTTTGAAGCTTGAAAAGGAATGAAACTGTTCCTACCCAGAAGCCATGGAAAAGAGCACAGCAATGTGCATACTTCTTCATATTAGGCTAGTGACCATGGAGAGTTCTGACCTTCAAAACTGTAAAATAATACATTTATGATAAATTGTATGGCAGCAATTTGAAATTATACATATTTTAGTGCCTGAAACTGGGGTGCTGCTGTTATAAACACCAAAAATAAAAAAATGTGGAAGTGGTCTTATAATTGGGTAATGGGCAGAGGCTAGAACAATTTGGGAGGACAGGGTAAAACATGCCCAGTTATTTTGAACAGACTGCTAGTAGAAATATGGAGGTTAATAGTTCTGCAAGGGAAGACTCCAGGAGGAAGTGTAAAGTATGGGAGATAAAATATGTATTGCCTTAGAGACTAGCTAAATTGTCATTAATAGACTGTTGGTAAACACTGTTGAAGGTGCTGCTGGTGAAGTCTCAAAAGGTTCAGACAGTCAAACCTCAGAGGGAAGGTAGAGGAGGGTGGGGGTAAAGGGGAGAGATCAACCAAAGGACTTACTAGTATATGCATGCGTATAAGCATAACCAATGGACACAGACACCAGGCTGGGTGAGGGCATGAGTGGGGGAGGGCAATGGGGGAATAAGGATACATATATAATATCTTAATCAATAAAGAAAAAGTTAAATTAAAAAAGGAAATAAAGAACATTTTATTGAAACTGGAGGAAAGAAAATCCTTATAATACAGTGGCTGAATCTTAGCAAAACTGTGCCCTGCAGTCATGTGAAAAGTAGAATTTATAAATGATGAAACTGGTCATTCACTGAGATTTCCAAGTAAAGCATTGAAGGTGTATCTTAGTTTCTCTTGATATTTACGATAAAATACAAAATAAAAAAATATAAGTTGGGGACGAATTGTTAAACAAAAAGGAACCATATTGGATGATTTGGGAAAATGGTAGCATATCCAGATTGTAAATGATGCTAAAATTAAGAGATTCATTATTTGGAAAGTGGACAGTAGGAAAGAAACCAAGCATGTGGCTGGGCAACCAAAAGTTTCAAGTGTGCTTTCACACAGAAGTCTCTGAAAACATTAAGTGTGTAACTCAGATCCCCTCAGCCATCCCAGAATACACCGAAATTGGAGATGGGATTATCTGGGAAAGATCTGTGGAGGTACCTCTTGTCTAATGGAGTGAATGCTATGACATACATGGCTGTGTGAAGGTTCAATATCAGTCATCAGAATGGCATATACTTGGTACCCCATCCTTCCCAGCCAGCTCCAGCAGAGCATTACAGAGAACTGTGCTGAAAGCCTCACATGCTGCAGGGCTCATATTGGAGCTTACTCACTGCTGATGTCTCTGTTCCTCCTTTGAAGCTTCACATTTGAGAAATGAGTTACAGTACACGTGGCCACTCTTATGCTTGTTTTTTTTTTTAATATTGTAGAGATCAGTATGGAAGGAGCTAGTAAAGTTGTACTGGACACTAGAGCTTCTTATATATTCTGAGAGCAGGATAACTACCTTCCTAAGCAACTTTCATCCCTCTGGAGGCGTTCTGGCCAGGGATATTTTTTTAAGCTGGCCACAAATGGTGACTTTCACCTGATAATGATGAAATATTTCTCCAATTTCTGCTTTCCTATATTTTATCAGTAGAAGAATGACGGAATGTTGGGTTTTATAAGAATTAAGCATGCTGGCACTTGAGGGTTTTGTGAAAATAAATATATTTACAACACGATTTTAGTACTATGAGTTTGAATTCTTACTCCTAAATATAAGATCTAGTCCTCATGTCCAGTCTTTTTACTCCTGAATCTAAAGGCATGTAACACATCGTAAGTAATTGTTCAATGCAGACAAGTCCCAAGAGCATTGATAATGGTTTCCCTGGTCTTCTTTCAACATAACCTGACCTAGTGGTAAATAGAGAAGTATCCACATAATAGTCAAAGAAAATTAATATAATATGGCTAAGGTAATATAAACAGTTGTTATGATATTTTGAATGTAACTAGTAATTCATAAAGACCAAAAAGGTTTTTATTTGTATATAAGAAGTGAAAAAATATTCTCACATATTAATTGCCAGTAAATTTTTGTCTCACTATTGATAGTTAAATAAATCCCAGTATCTTATAGCAATGACAGATTGTAGTCACTATATCAAAGCAACATTTTTGAAATATGTTGTTTTATCTTTCTCTGATATTTAGGCTTAACTCCTCCCAAGAGGCTGCATACTTATTGTAAACTTTATGAGGATAAATGAGATTGTAAATGCTTTTTATATGATTTTTCCCTCTATATAGTATGAAATATACAAAGCTTGGAGGGTGAAGTATATGTTATCAATTTGAGAGGTAGAGTCTATCTGATGCTTCTAGCGTGAGCTGTCATTTCTCCTGGGACTGAAAATGCAGCTTTCTTTCCCTTGGATATGAAGGGCTCTGCTCGGAAAGGGTATTTTAGAAAAGAAAGATCATGCCTCTCGGTTTTCCCAGAACACTGAAATGATGTGGCTGTTTTATGGAGGAGGCCGTTTGGATGTACTAGACTTTTCTACAACCTGAAAAGCTCTGCTGAGCCATCATTTGCTGAACCTGGCGAGGACAGAAACTATTTCTTCTGGTCTTAGTGCCTTCTGGTATCTGGACACACTGGTGGACTGGAGATCCTGTCACACACACACAAAATCCCTCTCTCCCTGCACTCCAATCTTTTGGATACACATTCATTTTCTTGACTTCATTCTTAAACCCTCATGGGCTTGGGAACATCAACTAGGACTGAGTTTCTTAAGGTCCAGGATACAAAAATAGAGTAAAGCCAAAGCAAATGATAATTCTCTGGTACCTGTTCATACCCTTAAATTATGCTTATAACATTAGATTTTGGCCTTTAGCATCAACCTGCTATACAAATACCATTGTAAACCTTAGGGTATTAGTTAGTTCTTGGCTCCTTTATACAGTTCAAATTATGAGAAATTTATTTCAGAATGGCAAAGTTTGAAATTAAAATGCCCCACATTATTCTACCAAAGACAAGATATAGCTAACAATTGCTATAATATAGTGAATGTTATTATATTAAAATACATCTTTTAAACAGCAATCCTCAATTTTGTAAAGCAATTTGAATTTCTAGGGACACAGGAGAATGTTGAAAGATAGCCACCTAATCGAGGAAGAACACATTGCCCTATAACTGTTTTTGAGAGGGGAGTACAGAATGGAATGTAAATCAATATATTCAATTTAAAAGGCTTAATTTAAGAATATCTTCATTTTTGTATTCAAAGAAGTAAACACCTGGATATAACCATAGTAAAACCCCATTATGTTATTTTTCATAATTGAACAAAGTAAGTATCGCTATTTTCTTTGTATAGTTTAGGAAACCAAGGTTCAGAGAGGTTAAATTCCACAAAATCATATGGCTTGAACATATTCAATTTTGAATTCCAAAGACTTCCAGCTGCCTCCCACTTTAATAGGGACTCTGATAAGAAAAATCGAAAGTGTCAGTAACAATTAATGCAATGCCTTCAGATACATTTTTAAGGTAAAACACACACTTTGAAAAGCTTCAAATTCTCACTGGTGGAATCAACTCTGAAAACCTTACTAAGTTAGTGTACTCCTTATCTCACTTCAAGCCTGTGACATTTCCACTACACCCAAGTTTGGGGATATATATATATATATATATATATATATATATATATGCATTGTATGATTTCCCCCAACTCTGAAAATACCTTTATGTAATATTGACAATTTTTTTCTTACCAAAAAATGTATTTTATTGATTCTGAATTTTAATCTATTTTAATTTTCATAGATTTTTTGGTATTGCATATTACATATTGCTTTATGTGATCATATCCAAAACACATTATCAAAATCTATGTATTTCTATAGCATCTTATACTGAAATCAAACATTCCTATTGCAGAGAAAAAAAAAAAAAGAATGAATATAGGTTACTTGGTTTAATTTATTTGATTGATAAATAAAATAGGAGCTCCTTGTGGCTTGGAATTGTCTTTATTCTATTTTCTGAGCTCTGAGCTGTCTCACTGTGTTTCTATGCACTTTCAGTTATATTTAGAGGTAAGACTGTGATGGGCTTAAGAAATGGCTTTCTGTTTTGTGGCCATTCCAGGGAGTGTCCTGGGTCCTACAAACCCCTGGTCTATGAGTCATCATGAAGGATTTTTAGAAGAGTAGCTAGTAAGTACTTCTGTTCTAGTAGCAAGTTCTAGATCGCCAAGGGGCATGCCAGCATGAATATTCAATCTCTGTGATACCTTTGGAGCCTACCTCATCAGTACTTTAGTTTCTGAAAGAGCCTTGAGCAGCTTAAAGCAAGAGAACATGTATGTATATTGATATCAAGGCACTGCTAGTCTAGGTCAGGTCTCAAAATAAGGAGCTTACTTCGAGGCCAATGGTGCCCTATGTTAAGATAATTTATAGAAACTGATATGCCTACAACATTCTTCATGGACCACAGTTAGGAAATGGAAATTCCAGAGATACAGATAGGTAATCCAATAAATATATTCCAGTTGATTTTAGGCAGAAATTATGCAAATCGAGTTTTCATTCTTTATTTACTGCCTTTCCCTCCACTTTATTCCTAAATCCTATTAAAAAATAAATTAAACATTTATTGAGTAATAAAGTACAAGCTATGAGACAGCATCAATAAACATTTCTCTAGATGCATCTTTAAAACTGAAAGGATTTAGAAGACTGCATCAGTAATTTTAATCTCATATTTATAAATTTTTTCATGCATTTGAGACTGTTAGATGGCTCTTCAATATTAAAATTTATTCATTTACATCTTGAATCTTACTAATACTTAAATCCCATAATAGATTAAGAAATTGGCAGGAAAAGTGATAAGAAAATCTAACCTGTATTCTTGAAATATTAATTACATTCTTATTTTATCTCTATCTTAAGGTCCCATTCCTAACTAATATTTACAAATAAGATGAACTATGTTTTTCAGATGTAACACATTTTCATTTGACAACTAAAACATTGTATTATTTATAAATTAATTTTAAATGAAAAAAGTTGTGTTTTTAGTATTCTTGGGTTAAAAATATCAATTTTCAGATTCAGGTTTCTACCTTTGTGGGGACAAAATATACTTTTAAATAATAATTTATACTAATAAATAAAAACTCTAAAGTCTCTGATATACAACCATGAATAAAAACCATATGTCATGATCTCACTCATTTATGGAATATAATGAACAACATAAACTGGTTAACAAAAACAGATCCAGAGACAGAGAAGCATCGATCAGACCGTCAAACCTCAGAGGGAAGATAGGGGAGGGTGGGGGTAAAGGGGAGAGACCAACCAAAGGACTTACATGTATGCATTTAAGCCTAACCAATGGACACAGACACCAGGGGTGTGAGGGCATGAGTGGGGAGGTTGGGGGAATAATGGGGAGATAAGGACACATATGTAATACCTTAATCAATAAAGAAATTAAAAAAACATATATCTGCTTTAATGTCAAAATACATAGTTAAATATAATTTAAGTTATTTACTTATAATTATTTCATACTTGGTGTATGACTATTTATTCACCAAAAATTTCACACACTTCAAACATCACTTTTTTGAATGGTATATTTAGTGAATAATGAATAAGTAATATATATATATATATATATATATATATATATAATTTATGCATTCATAAAATATAAAATTTGCTTTTTTATAGTCAACATGCTGAACATTCTATCCCTAACACTTATCTTAAAGTGTATGTGTGTGTTATGTGCCATTGAGTCAGTTCCAATTCCTGGGGACCCTATGGATGAGCAGTGACCACAATGTTCTTTCCTTAACAGCCCTGTTCAGCTTCTGTAGACTCATACCTATGGCTTTTTTTAATATTTAAAGTGGCTTTGCAAAAATCTTAATTCTACTTTCCTTTATTTGAGCAATGTCGTGATACTCTGATAATGATAAAAAGTGGTATTCAAGACAGTCAATTTAATGAAGAAACAATTTTAGCATTTAGGGCCATCTCCATAATTAAGAAGCCATCTTACATTACAGTATAATGTCGCAGACCTTTTATATTCCCAGTGATAAGTTGATGCTTTTTTCTTTTTTTATATATTTTATTGATTTTTTTACAGAGAGGAAGCGAGAGGGATAGAGTCAGAAACATCGATGAGAGAGAAACATAGATCAGCTGCCTCCTGCACGCCCCCTACTGGGGATGTGCCCGCAACCAAGGTACATGCCCTTGACCGGAATCGAACCTGGGACCCTTCAGTCCGCAGGCCGATGCTCTATCCACTGAGCAACACCGGTCAGGGCTGATGATGCTTTTTTCTGTACAAGAAAGTATAAGGGTTTCTTTTGGTAATAAAAAATTACATAATACATTTTTAATCCATTCAACTCTAGAGTTAATGGAGATTACATTTATAGAGACCTTTTCAGTGTGTGTTTATTTTCTTCTAACTATCCTACAATTGGAGAATAGTTAAATAAATTGCTGTGCATTGATAGAATAGAAAATATTTACAGACTTATTAAAATATTTTCAAAGGTCACTAATTACCTGGGAAATGCTTATCACATAAGATTCAATGAGGAAAATGTACTTATGATCTACTATTATTCAGTTCAACAATATATTGCTGACTGCTTGCTCTGTCGGCATATATAGATTCTCCTTTTGTTTAATAAGTAGATCACATTCCATTATATTCAGCTAATCCTGTTTTGATGAACACTGAGTTTATTTCCAAATATTATACTATAAAAAGTGCTGAAAGATGATTTTTGTATAGATGGCTTTACATGCTCATATAATTATTTCTTTCAGAGTTATCTTTTGAAATGGAGGTGTAGTTTGTAAAAAGAAAAGGTTCCTGAGTTGAATTTCCTGAGTTGATTTGTAATTCAGACATCTGAAAGTCATTTTTCCATTGAAATCATAAAAGTAAAATTTTTATCTTTTTAATTACATTTGACATTCAATAATATCTTAGTTTCAGGTATACAGTATAGTGGTTAGACACTGATATAAATTACTAAGTGATCCTCTCCATAACTCCAGTACCCATCTGGCACCATAAATATTTATTATAATACTATTGACTATATTCCCTATACTGTATTTTATAGCCCTGTGACTATTTTTTAATTAATTGCCAATTTGTATGTATTAATCCCTTCATCTTTTTTTTGTTTGTTTGTTTAAATTTCTTTATTAAGGTATCACATATTTGTCCTCATCCCCCCATTCCCATCCCACACCCCTCCCCATACATGCCCCCACCCCCCTGTTGTCCTTAACTACTGGTTAGGCTCATATGCATGCACACAAGTCCTTTGTTTGGTCTCTCCCCTTTATCCCCACCCTCCCCTATCCTCCCTCTGAGGCCCGACAGTCTGATCCATGCCTCCTTGTTTCTGGGTCTGTTCTTGTTCATCAGTCTATGTTGTTTATCATTACCCCTAGATGAGTGAGATCATGTGCTACTTTACATTCAATATTATTTTGTATTAGTTTCAGGTGTACAGCATAGTGCAGTGATGGGCAACCTTTTGAGCTTGGTGTGTCAAACTTCGCCAAAAAACTGAGCATAACTCGGGTAGTGTGTCACTTTGAGGAAAAAACATTATTTTGTGATATTTATAGTTTAAATAACATAAATGTATAATTGTTATGTATATAAATGTATAAATACAATTATACATTTATATACATAAATGTATAATTGTATTTAATAAACCAAAAACTAAATATTTAACTTACCTGCTTAGTGACTTCTTTGTTCATTCGTCAGTTTCTTTTGTTGGTCTTGATATTATTTAGCTTGTGTGGGGTGCCGTGAACTAAGATAAGTGAGGGGGAGGGGGAATTCATTAACTAACCTGCCTATTAGTGACTTTTTGTTGCTGAATTTCATTGGCTAAATCTTCTATTGAAGGTTGGTATTTTGTACACTTCAGGCCCAAGCAAGCGTTACTAATTTCATCTGCCAATCTGTTTCTTTTGTTGGTTTTGATATTATTTAATGCTGAGAATAAGGCCTCACAAAAGTATGTAGAGGGAAAAATTGTGAGTAAAGCCATTGCTATATTTTTCAGGGTGCTAAAAGTGTCTGGTAGTCAGTTCTAGGCAATCCAAATTTCCTGTTTGTAGTGGCACTCCTCTTGATTCTCCAAGCGGCACCTTTCCAGAATCTCAAGCTTTGACCTCAAGTTGACAAACACCTGAGCCCAGATACTGTCTTGAAATTCTGCAAGTTGCATCTCCAAATCATCAATTTGCATCCATTGGAAACCATTTAATTCCAAACTACTGTAGACTACTACATCAGGATACTTAATTATTTTCATGGTCTGTTCTAGACTTCTAAACTGACTAAATCTATCACTAAACCGGTCAAGTAACGAGTCTAAAACCTGCTGGTACTTCATATGCAAGAGTTCCATTTCATTTTGTACAACTGCACTGGCCTTCTCAAAATACTTTGTTACTCGAGGAAAATACTTATAAGTTTTAGTTTCTACATCTCGCTTGAAAATTTTAACTTTACTTTCAAAAGCTTTTATGTATCCAAACATAACGTCAATACTTTTGCCAAAACCTTGTAACTTTAAGTTCAGTTCATTAATATGAACAGAGAGATCTGTAAAAAACATCAAGGTGTTGACCCACTTATCATCATTAAGCTGAGGAAAGTTTCCCAGATCCTTATTGTCAAGAAATACCTTAATTTCTTCAAAGCACTCCACAAAGCGCTCAAGAACTTTGCCTTGGCTCAGCCATCTTACATTATTGTACATCAGCAGTCCACTGTAGGTGGAATCAACCTCCAGTAAAAGTGCCGAAAATTCTCGCTTGTGAAGGGGGCGAGCAGCTGTTAAATTAACTATTTTTGTAACAACTGACATTAAGTCGTTTAAGTCGGTGAATCCTGCCTTGGCACATAAAGCCTCCTGATGGATAATACAATGAAAAGGCACAATAGGATGTCCAATAGCTTCTGTAAACAATTTGACAAATCCGACTTTTTCCCCCACCATATTTGGTGCCCCATCTGTCGTCACTGACACAACTTTAGAGATATCAATGCTTAGGTCACAAAATGTTTGTATAACAATCTTACATATTTCGCTTCCTGATTTACTTGTTGACACTGATACTAACTTTATCAACTCTTCTCTCATTGTGAGACCATCAGAATATCGACCAATAATGGCCAACTGAGCATGTGATGTGACATCAGTAGTTTCATCAAGAGAGATTGAAAAATATTTACACTTCCTTATGTCTCTCTTTAATTGATGTTGTACGTTTGTGTTTAGTCTCATTATTCGGTCTTTTATGATATTTCTACTGAGTGGTAACTCAGATTCTCTTAATAATTGCATCTTTATTCTGCATATTGTGAAATAGAACTAGTGCACATCTTAGGAGAGTTTCTTTAATAAATTCTTCCTCACTGAGTGCTTTTCCATGCTGAGCTATAGAGTGAGCAATGCTCAAACTTGCAGATGTTACATTTGTAGAGCCTTTCATAAATTTAAGGATGGAATTAGATTGGCTCTTATAAAGGTGTAGCTGCCTGGAAATGTATTCCTTCCTTTCATGCTCACTTTTTTCCAAGAGCTGGGAATGATTAGTTTCAAAATGTCTATTTATATTCCACGTTCTGCTTACTACCATTTCAGTACATAGAACGCAAAATGATCTGCCATTTTTTTCTATAAAGCCATACATCTTGGTCCATATCTCTTGAAAGGGTCGGCCACTGCTACTACCACTTCCTTTACTTAACCTTAGTTTTTTATTTTTTGGGTTCTCCATCAGGGGGGCAGTGACAGAAGATAGAATTATAGATAGCTTGTTAGGCCTGCAGGCAATTAGGGGTTAACTAGCCTAACTAACCACAAAATGGTGCATATAACTGTCTTTTAGGAAAGGGCAGGGTTAATAAGCAGAAATAGGGGTTAATAAGGATGCACAACAGTAATAGTGGTGAAGTGGAGTCTGCACTATGGAGCAAAATGGTGTTCCTTATGTGAATTAAAATGGCTGCCGCTATTTCTAATGGCAGGAAACGGCACCCATAGCACACCACAAACCCTCGCCTCTCCCAGCCTCCCCCTCACTTATCTCAGTAATGATGGATTAGAAATCCATGACACCCCAGAACAGTAGATAATGGTTGTTGTGGTTAACTGTTATTTGGTTACTGGTAATGGCAGGGCCCCCAGAGATGCGTCCCCCACTGCGTTCCGCTGTTCCCTGCTCTGCTGGTGGAAGTGAGGCCAAAGATCCCGGCTTAACCGAAAGTCCCAGAACTAGATGCTCTGTGCCGGACTTCTGTTGTTTTGGCCTACAGACCTCCAGCACAGAGTGTCTCCAAGACTCTAGTCGCAAATGTTTCATCCTCAGGAGCAGCAAATGTTTCATCCTCGGCATGTGGCCGCCTAAGCGACCGCGTGTCATCAGAAATGGCTACGCGTGTCAGTGCTGACACGCGTGTCATAGGTTCGCCATCACTGGCATAGTGGTTGAACATTCATGTACTTTACAAAGTGTTTCTCCTGATATTTCCAGTACCCACCAGGCACCAAATATAGTTATTGCAATATTATTGCCTATATTTCCTATGCTATATCATACATTCCAATTACTATTTTTTTAAAATACATTTTATTAATTTTTTACAGAGAGGAAGGGAGAGGGATAGAGAGCTAGAAACATCGATGAGAGAGAAACATCGACCAGCTGCCTCCTGCACACCCCCTACCGGGGATGTGCCTGCAACCAATGTACATGCCCTTGACCGGAATGGAACCTGGGACCTTTCAGTCCGCAGACCGATACTCTATCCACTGAGCCAAACTGGTTTTGGCCCCATTACTATTTTGAAACTAACAATTTGTACTTATCAATCCCTTCAACTTTTTCACCCAGCCCTTTAACCATCCTCCTATTTGGAAAACATCAGTTTGTCCTCTGTATCCAGAAATCATATAAATTTTAATTCTACTATAGCCAAACCTATAGAAATCTGTGTCACATTTGGTATGGTAAAGAGGGGGAACTTTCAAAAAAATTCTAGGAAATAATATAAAATTAATTTAAAAAATTAACATGATACAATGTATTTAAGTATGACCATTTATATATTTCATATTTTTACAATTATAAAGTAATACTTGCTCTTCTAAGAATGTTTTAAAAATATACAATATGTAAAAAGTAAAACTGGCTATAATTTTACTACCTAAAGTATCTAAAAAACACTCTTTACATTTTGGTATATTTTCCCTCTGGAAAAAAAAAAGTATAATACTAGTAGATCAATCCTATGCAGTAGTTATATAAGTATGTTTTTATTTGACTATAAATACGTATTTTTATGTCATTATAAGTTTTTCAATAACATATTTAATGTTCTATTAAGTAGGTGTGCCAGTTTCCTTATCCAGTCTCATAATGATTGACACTAGAATTATTTAGAGCTTTTCACTCTTTTAAAAAATATATTTTTATTGATTTCAGAGAAGAAGGGAGAGGGAGAGAAAGATAGAAACATCAATGATGAGAGACAATCATTGATTGGCTGCCTCCTGTACACCCTACACTGGGGATTGAGCCTGCAACTGGGGCATGTGCCCAAACCAGAAATTGAACTGTGACCTCCTGCATGATAGGTTGATGCTCAACCACTGAGCTGCTTTGGCTGGGCTAGCTTTTCACTCTTACAAATAATGATCACCCTCTTAGAGAAAATTTGTTACATTTCAGATTATTTTCTTAGGTTTACTTCTAAGGGGCCAAAAGATAGGGTTAAACAGTATTTACCCACTTAAAGCTCTCCACAAAACTGCCAAGCGATTTTTCAACTACTTTGTTCAACCGGGAAAACTTTTCAAATGTAGTTTCTAGAAATGGAAGTGTCACCAAATCCTGTGCAACTATCTCTCTATATAAAAGGCTAAGCCACTGGCCCACCAGCTGGTAGGTATGACGCGCACTGACCACCATGGGGCAGACGCTCAACGCAGGAGCTGCTGAGCAGCAGCAACTTTGCAGAGTGCCCTCTTGCACTCCAGGACCCCTTGGGGGATGCCAGACTGCTGGTTTTGGCCCTATCTCTGCAGGCCAGGCTGAGGGACCCCACCTGCTGGAGGGACCCCATCTCACTCCGCAGGTGCCCTTCGAGCCCCGGCCGGGGAGGGACCATGAGAGGTTGGCTCCAGGGTGTGTCCAACCCATCTCAGCCACTCCTACCCTGCTGGCCACCTTCTAATTAATGTCCTTTCAATGTTCACGAATCTGTGCACTGGGCCTCTAGTTTTCAAATAAATGCAAGTGTTCATGTACCATTGGCATCTCTTTCCTGGCTCTAATAAATGGTTTGCTCTCATATTACTCAATGTTTCTCAGAAACAATTTTTACTTTTATGAATATCTTTTTTTATTTTCTTAAAGAACTTTCTCATTATTGTTTCATCTATCCTCAATGGTGGTTAATTCTTCGTTTTCTTTGCTGGCCCCTCCTCCATTGATTGACTTCTAAGTATTGGAAGATTGCAAGGTTATTTTTTGGTCCACTTCTTTTAACCATCAATATTTTCTCCTTAAATGAAGTCCTATATTTAGTGATAGCAGGTCTTCTAAGCTTCAGATTCACTTATATAGTTGCCATGTAACCTTTCCTTGAGGATCCCAAACTGAGCATAGTCAGAGTATAATTCTTACTCACCAGTTTTTCCCATTTTAGCTGATGGCAACACTATCTACCAAGTTGCCAGTCCAAATCCTAGAAGTTATCCCTTATTTCTCATATATCAAATCCATTGACACAGCCTGTTGGTCATACTTTCACTATATATATCCAAAAATGTGCTTACATTAAATTATCTTCAAGTCTAGTATTTTAGTTCCAGTTAACTTCAATAGCTTCTTAGGAACTAATTTACTCCTCCATCCCAGACTTTCCCACACAGCAGCTAGAGATAATTTTAGGGGGAGAAATAAAGCTATAACAAGCATGTATGTAGACTTATAAACATGAGTGTGCACACACCATGGTTTAAAAAACCATCCATGATCTGATATTGCCTATGTCCCCAAACTTATATTACTTTTACTCAAGTAAAGAATGTCACATGTACACCAGCCATTTTGTGCAATTCAACCAGCCAGGCTAATTTCTCACCTAAAAACTATATTTACTATCTTCTCTGCCTGAAATGCTCTACCCACCTTTTCACTTGGCTGGACACTTTTTTTTTTTTTTTTAATCACTCAAGTCTCAGTTCAAATATCAACTTCTCAAACACAGTTTCTGATGGAATCATCTACATACCATACAGGCAGACCATCACTTACTAGTATGCTGTGTTATTGTCTCCATAGCACTTAAACTGGCTTCAATTTATATAAAATAATAAATGCTATATTTAACTAACATATTTTAAAAGTGTCTCAATATAGACCACCTTTATTAATAATATATACCCCTTATTATAATATATATCCCTTATTAGTTTGTACTGCCACTTTCATCATATTCCAGTCTCTAGACTTAGGGGAAATAGTGCTGGTAAGCCCTAAATATTCATAAGGCCAGGATGACACCTGTCACTTAAATCCTGTGATCTCAAGCTAGTCTTAGCTTTTGCACTCTCAGTGGGTTTCCTTTCTGACCCAATTATATGGAGTTTACTAACTTTGTGAAAAAAATTTATGTGTATATGCATGCATGCATGTGTGTGTGTGTGTGTATGTGTGTGTATGTATATGTATATATATATATACATACTAGCGTTCCTGTTGCAGGAAATATCCTGCAATAAGGTTTCCTGCTGCACTCTACCCCGCCTGCTCTCCTCCCTTCTCCCCACCCCGCCTTCTCTGCCAGCCCACCTGCTTTTCTCCCTTCTCCCCCAGCCCAGCCTGGGCTGCTTCCTTCTTCCCCGGCCCCACCTCCGCTCCTCCCTTCTCCTCCCCCCGGCTTGCTTGCTTCTCTGCAGCTTTGCTCCCTTCTGCAGCTCTTGGCTTCTTTTTACGCTGTCTTGATATGCAAATTAGCTGCCATCTTGGTTGGGGTAATTTGCATACTTGTCCTGATTGGTTGGTGGGCGTGGCTTTGGCATAGCGAAGGTGCGGTCAATTTGCATACTTGTCTATATCAGGAGCCCAGCACGAAATTTGAAATCGCGCGGCGCCGCCCACCCTCAAGTCTCCGGTCCAGCCCTGCCTCCCTCTCCAGCCCTTGAAGCAGCTGAGGACACTGCTGATCAGGCCTCCCCCAGTGCAGGCGCGTGCACAACCTCCTCCTGTCCAGTCAACCTGTTATGGTGTCCCAGTTAATTCACATATTTCTCTGTGTGTGTGTATATATATATATATATATATATATATATATATATATATATATATACTAGAGGCCCAGTGCATGATTGAATCATGCACGTGTAGAGTCCCCTACACGCTTTCGCTTTCGATCACGGGGGAGCTGGGTGCCTGTACGCTAGTGCACCAGGCCTTTCAGAAGCCTCCAGCGTGACAGAGGCTTCTGAAAGGCCTGGTGCCTGAGCGGACAGGCACCCAGCTCCCACACTTTTGCTTTTGATCGCTGGTGCACCAGGCCTTTCAGAAGCCTCCAGCATGGCGGAGGCTTCTGAAAGGTCTGGTGCCTGAGCAGACAGGCACCCAGCTCCTTCGCTTTTGATGGTCTGCGGTGGGACGTGAGCTCGCTGCCCCAGAGGCCCCTTCTGTGCCGCAGCACAGCCATGGCACAGACGCTGAGCTCGAGCCGCTGCTGGCCCAATCGGCCACCCCGGCCACCCCAAGTCCCGCCTCCCCCCACGCCTCCTGGCCAATCACAGTTATAGCGAAGGTACGGTCAATTTGCATATTTGTCTATTATTAGGTAGGATATATGCAAATTATATATATATAATTTCCTAAGCTTTTAATATAAATTTATTGTATTCTTGGGTGCTATTGCTAGCCATAAAGTATCTTCCATGCTTTTTCCTTTCTTCTACCTGCTGATTATCTTATATTTGCCCTACACTTTCTTCCTCTTATGAGATTGCAACCCTGATGTTAAATGATTTGGCTCCCTAGTTCTGGTCTAGGAGTTTTTAATTAGCTCATAGAGCAGATATATAAAGTACACAGATTCTTAGTAAAGCCAGACAGTCTGCTTCATATAAAGGCATAGACTGGAAACACAAAGTGACTGAAATATCAAATGCTGTAGTTTTTTAATTTCTCTGTCATTGATCTTTACTGAACATCAATGATTCTTTTTCTGCCAGTGTCAGAAATGGAAAATTTCAAGAAAGTTTGGGTCCTTGTATATTCTTTTTTTTTTTTTAAAACAAAACTCAGTTTACTTGAGTATTCACTAAACTATAAGTTTAGTTTCCTATCAGCATGTTTTATATGCAGCCAACTTTTTGCTACCCCTGCCCTGCCAGCCTGATCTTAACCTACTTTCCAATATCCTCCACACCTGCCTGACAATGGAGACAGAGGAACACTTATCTGGATCATCACTGACCATTCCCTGAACTTTCTGTACATGTATCTATTGAGTATCCTTGGCACAAGTCATGTGACATGCCTACTTCTGAACCAACTGTAGTGGCCCAGGAAAAGTTTGTTTGTAGACAGTCTTAAACTATACAAAGTTTTTCCTGGTAATAAGAGAGCCCCAATCCTATCCAATCTACATAGTTCTGAGTGGAGGGGAGGGGTTCCTCAAAAGAGATCCAGGGTGTTATTGTCATGAAGGCTAGGGAATGGGTCATGGACAGTAAAAAGGTGTCAGCTAAAGTGACAAAGTTGAAGATAACCTCTGCTTGGCCTGCTCCAAAAGAACAGCTTGGACTGATGACATGAGTCTGGGAATTGGAAACCTGCCTTATTTTCTGAAACATTTGCATATTTTCAGAAATGGTATCTCTAGGTTCTCCCTTCTGGCTCTCCTCAGCTTCTGCTGGAGTGGCTCTCGGCAAATGTTCTTTCAGGGTCCACCCATTCAAAAGGAAATAGCCTGGAGTAGCTGTGGCTTTGTTGATTACATTAATTTCAAAAAGGAAGTCACAGTGAGATAGCTGAGAAGTCATCAGGGAGAGAGAGGGAAAGGAGAGCATTAGAGGAGAATTAAAACCCTTTCCTTTAGAGATTTGCACATAATTGGATATATAACAAATATGATACGCATTTTAAGGATTTGACATGCTATCTTGATGGTGTCTTTTATTCTGCTGAAAAATAAAGAATCCTAGAAACTTTAGAGATTGTAAGAACTTACCTTTTTAGATTTTAATTTCTTTTTGGAACAAAATCCAAATGGACTGAACTATTGCTGCTGACTACATTTTTCAGTCTCAGGATTTCTGCTTTATCTCTGAATTCATGGTACTATAGATACAGATAGTCATTCAATTTGTTTAATGTTTCAACAAGAGAAACAAACTCCTATATCCCTCAGTCTTTTGCTTTGCTTGTTTGCTGTGCATGCTCTTTTGACATTCTTCCCTCCCTCCCGTCTTCACCTAAGTTATCCCTGAAATTTGGAGATATCATCATCATCATCTCTCTCTCTCTCTCTCTCTCTCTCTCTCTCTCTCTCTCTCTCTCTTTCTCTTCCTGTCTCTCTCTTCCTCTCTCTATTTCAGAACTACTTTCAGTTCTTCTCTTGCATTATGCTCCAAATCATCCTGTACACATGCTTCCTATCATTGACTAGAGGCCCGGTGCACGAATTGTGCACGGGTGGGGTCTGGTTGGCCCATCCCAGTGGTGGCTGATCAGGGCCATCAGGCCAGGGGGAGGGGCCATGGGATGTTGGTCGTCTGGCCCCACCCCCAATCAGGGTGGGGGGGCCTGATCGGGGGTGGGGCTGGCTATCGGAGGGGCTGTGGGAGGTTTCCCTAATGATACCATAAAACTATAGTAAATTTTCAAAACCAGGAAGTTGATATTGGCAGAATGCAATGAACTACATTACAAGCCTAACTTGATGTTATACAGAAGTCACCAGAATTTCCAGCCTGTGAGACTCACTTAGATTCATTTTTTCTTACAAGTTTCACATGAATGGAAACTTACATAAAGGCAATAAAATAGTCTTTTACTAAATAGTTTTATCTTGGTGTCTCTTGTTAGGGCTTTTGCTCTTGACTCAACCCTACTGTCAGATGACGTTGGCAAAAGATGAAAACAGGTGAAAAGATTTTTAGAGAGTAATGTCAATCCCATATTCTCCTTTTAGTGAAGAATCATGTAAAATATAAAATATAAAGAGGTAAGAAAACTGAAAAATAAAATGAAGAGAGGAATGTATCTAGATAATAGTGAATTTAAGGGCAGGCCCAGTGAGAGAAAAAGTGAGAACTACTTTGCAGATTGGATGTAGGGAAGTGTTCAATGGAAACCTCCAGAACCACCATCAGATAAGTGAAATTGGAGAGACATGGGAAGGTGATTTGAGAAATGTCATTTTCTAGTAATCAGTTAGATAATCTTCTCTATAATTATTTGAGAGGTACTGAAAAATATAGAAACTCCTTTTTAATTACTCATGGTTTCACATCTGTGCATCTATGAAAGCGATTCAGTAGGAAAACTTGACCATGTGGAATGCTAGAATTTTTTAGGTATCACTGAATTCATCCATCACAAAAACCAAGATCATCCCATTTCCAACATCACTTCCAAAGTACACATCCTTCTATGATCCCAGTCCTGGTGGGAATCATTAACATCTGCCCAGTTTTGGAGAGAGAAACTTCATCTTATTCCTTGCCTCTTCTTTTAGAGCACAGTTATCTGTTTAATCATTGTGTCCTAGAGATTCCATTTCCTAAACATTTTTCTAATGTATTCACATTGGCACGCTATTGCCCCTGTACCCTGATTCAGGTTGCTGGCCTCTCTGACCTCAGGACAACTTCTGAATGCTCATATTCCCCTACTTTCTCTCTTAGTCTCCAGTCCTTTACATTGCAACTAATATGATCTTTCTAGAGTACATATCTGATGATAATATTCTATGCTCCCAAAACTTCAGTGGCTTTCTTGCTCCTTGGAAAGAGCCCAAAGTCCTCTCTCACCTCAGTATTTCCCACTTCAGACTTTTTACTCCCTGACACACCAAACATTTACTCTCTTCAACTGTGATGGGCTCCCTCCAGCCTGTGAGACTCTGTCCTCTATTTGTAAGACATATTTTCACTTCTCTCCACCCTACTCCTGCCTCACCCGGGCTTGCTCCCACGCATCTTCCAGGTTTCCACTCGGGCTTCACATCGTTTAGGAAGCCATCCAATGTTCCCTTTCTTATGTCTTCATCAAGTGCCTCTTCTCTGGATTCTGATGGCTCCCCTATTCCCATGTGTGGGAACTAATCGGCATATACCATAATGCCAATGCTTATTTGTCTTTAGCAGACTGAAAGCTATGTAAGAACACAAACCATAACAAAAATTGAGGCTTCAAAGGTGCCATGTAATAAGCATGCAGAATCCATGTAGGTGACTAGTGGTGGGGCAGCCTCTGCAGTGATGTTGTCTTCCCACGTAGTAGTTACAAGAGACGAGATTTGCAGTTGATATTTAGGAGGAACTATACTCTAGGTGACAGTTCTTTCATTCTTTTCCTTTCCCAAATGCTGGGACTTTCTGAAAGATAGAGGATTAATACATCCCTCTACATCCAGGAGTCATGCAGTCAGCTGAGAACAGACTGAACAGATAGATCTGAAAAGAGTGTGGGGTCTGCAGACCCTGGTACATCCCAGAGAGAGTAAGCATTTCCCAAGCCTGGGTAGGGGAGGGTGAGAGGTGCTCAGGTATCAAGCATCAGGGGCTCAGCAGGAAGCAGACTGAACAGATGGTGGCAGCAAATAAAAGGATTTATCTGTTTCGTTTCAAGGATTCTCTTGAAGTAAGCAGAGTAACATAATGAATTAAAGAAGAAATAAACAAATCACAGGAGAAAAGCAGGTTATTATAGATTACACTCTGTGTTAAGTCTACAGGAAAATGAAAGTAGATAAAGGCTGAGAAGATAATAAATCCAGAAAAGAAAGATGAAGGAGAAATTGAAGGTGGTCATAAAGGATATGCAACCATGGAAGATGAGCTCAAATAAGAGAATAATTAGACTTCAGAAAGAAGTTGCCATCTCTTCCTTTTTTTGTATCTGGGGTGATTAAACAGGAACTTCCACCTTAGATTTTGCTTTTTCCCTCTCACTCACCACACACACACACACACACACACACACACACACACACACACACACACAGAGAGAGAGAGAGAGAGAGAGAGAGAGAGAGAGAGGGCACATACATTTATTATTTAGCATTGTCAAAAACAACATAAAACCTAAACCTCATAGAAACAAACAAACAAAAAACTGGGGCTGGCTCAGTAACATTTGTTGAAGTAGCATTAAACTTCACATGTTCTATATTTCTATGCAATAGTAAATATGCTGAATGTTAAGTAAAATATATCTTTCATTCTCCTGCTACCATAGATTGGTTGAGACTGTGATTTTTATATATTATCTTGTCAGTGTGCTTCAGAACATAAAACTGCTGGACTCACTGTTATTTGTTGAAAATATATGATATGTTATATGGACAAATCTGTCTTTAGAGTTGGCACATTTTCTCCATGAACTCATTATTAAGAACATAATAATTATTGCACCTCTACAAACAATATTCTTAAATAATTTTTAAGAATACAGGTTTTTTATTCAGTGATGTTACACTTGGCAGTTCTAGGTGTCTGTTATTCTGAGACCTCATAATTTTACTGAGAGAACAAATGATCTGTACTAATTACAATGTAGTTTTATAAGTGGTGTCATGCTTTTCTCTAGCAGACAATTACAGTATCAACTGTCTATTAAATAAATTATATTGTCCAAATAGACTTTACATTTTAGAATTGTGAAAAAATGTCAGTATTTTCACATATCAAGTATATGTTTTTGCCATATTTTGACATCATGTACCACTGCATTGGATTTTCCTTTCTTGAATGTAGCTTCCTGAAATGTCAGATGCTAAGTTATTTGCTTTTCTTCATGTTATATATGGGAAAATAATTATGATGTGGAATGACGATAATCATTGCCTTTACCACACTTCTGAAAAAATAAAATATAAATTGAACACATAGTACCAGAAAAGAAGACATCTCTCTATGATTGATTTCAGTTTTTTAAGTATAATACACATATGCATACACATATAAATTGGGTTTAACTAACATTCACAATTGAATTTCACAGACTTCACATAACTGTTTAAAAGGCATCGAGATCACAAAGCAGAACATTACCATCATACCATAAGACCCATCTCCCATGGCTTGTCCTAATCACTAAGCCCCTCCCCCAATGTTAATCACTCCCTTGACTTTAAACACAATAGGTTCGTTTTAATTGTTTTTGAACTTTACATAAATGCAATCACATATGTACTCTTTTGTCTCCATGTTTTATTACACTCAATGTTATGTTAATGAGACATCCATATTGTTGGATGTGCTTGTAGATTATTGTCATTGCTCTGCAGTATTCCACTATTTGCATATAGTATACTTTATTTTTACATTCTACTGTTGTTAGACATTTGGGAAGTTTCTAGGTTTTTGCAATTATAAGTAATTCTATGATAGACATATATGTATTTCTGATAGATGTATAACCCCAGTCGAATTTCTGGGGCATAGGATACAATATATTTAATCTTAGTTATACAGTCAAACACTTTCCAAAGAGGTCTTACCAAATGCTCCACTAAAAGCAGCGTATGAGAGTTCTGGTTTCTCCAAATCCTTGTTAACACTTCTTATTACATTATTATTACTATTATCATTGTTACTATTATTATTTAAACTTCAGACGTACTTCAGAGTGTTGTATAATGGGGGTACTTTATTGTTCTAATTTGCATTTCTCTAATGACTAATAAAGTTAATAAAGGTTCCTTTTATATGTTTGCTGGCCACTTAAGTATTTTTTTTCTAAGACATGTCTATTCAGGTCTTATGCTCATTTTTTTATTAGCTTTAATTTCTTTTTCATATAGATTTGTAGAAATTCTTTATCCTTTTTTGGATTTATGTATTGCAAATGTCTTTTTTCCACCCTTTGGATTTCCTTTCTTTTTTTTTTTAATCTCTTAATGGTTTATTTTTATAAACATTATTTCTTTAATTTGAAAATAGACCAGTGCATTAGATTTTTTTCTAGCATTATGATTAGCATAAACAGCAATTTCCATATGCCTTCCCTTACAAGTAAATATTCTAAAAGCTATCTTTATCCTAGCTAATAAAAGAGTAATATGCAAATTGACTGTCACTCCAACACACAAGATGGCTGCCCCCAGGTGGTCAAAGATGGCTGTTCCCATGTGGACACAAGATGGCTGCCACAAGATGGCCAGCAGGGGAGGGAAGTTTGGAGGGACCAGGCCTGCAAGGGAGGGCAGTTGGGGGCTATTAAGCCTGCAGGGGAGGGCAGTTAGGGGTGACCAGGTCGGCAGAGGAGGGAAGTTGGGGGCAACTGGGCCTGCAGGGAAGGGCAGTTGGGGGTACCAGGCCTGCAGGAGAGGGAATTTGGGGGTGACAAGGCCTGCAGGGGAGGGAAGTTGAGGGCGACCAGGCTTGCAGGGAAGGGCAGTTGGGGGGACCCAGGCCTGCAGGGAAGAGCAGTTGGGGGGACCAGGCTGGCAGGGGAGGGCAGTTATGGGTGACCAGACCAGCAGGGGAGGGAAGTTAGGGGCAATAGGGCTGGCAGGGGAGAAGTTAGGCATCAATCAGGCTGGCAGGGGAGTGGTTAGGGGGTGATCAGGCTGATAGGCTGAAGCGATTAGGGACAATCAGGAAGGCAGGTAGGCAAGCAGTTGGGAGCCAGTAGTCCTGGATTGTGAGAGGGATGTCCGATTGCCCATTTAGGATCGGGCCTAAATGGGCAGTTGTACATCCCTCGAGGGGTCCCAGATTGGAGAGGGTGCAGGCTGGGCTGAGGGACACCCCTCCCCCCCATGCACGAATTTCATGCACCGGGCCTCTAGTAAAGTAATAAGCATTTGGATTCCAAAACCTATTTTGTTCCCTGGATTCTTATGTATGGCATTACCATAGGTGAGATAGTTAATATCTCCTTGCTTCTATTTCCTCATTATAGAATAGAGACAAAGAAAATAATAATACATATTTCCTGGACTAGATGCCAAAATAAAACAATATAGATGATGGTAAAATTTCTTTGCAAGCTGCAAAGCACAACACAAATAAAAGATAATAATAAAGAGAACTATGTGAGTTTCCTGTCATAGGCACAATAGATTTAATGTGTCCAAATTTATGCCGTGACAATGCTCATCTCACAGAAATATAAACAAATTAATAAATTAGGATATTTTAATCAATCCATAGATATTCTAATATTAATAATTTGAAAGAAATACCTTTATTCATCAGATCAATTTAATGTTTTAAATTCCATAGTAGTCTTATGGTACTCCTTCGGGAACCACCACTTTAAACCATGTGTCCCAGAGCACATCAATTCATACCTGGACTGTAGCCATATGTACTATAAAAAATTCCAACATGAAGTATTGTCATTTTACAGAGTTGTATTTTTCAAATATTTTAATATATAACATTTATGAATTGATAAGTAATGTATTAGTTATTTGTACATTCAATGAAAATTTATTGGGAATCTAATTAATATTATTCAGGATAGACTGAATGATGTTTCATAAAAAAACCCACAACTCTAACCTTTTACTAGTTTAAAACATCAAAGTTACTTTTTCCTCATGCTGAATATCCATCTTAAGTGAGTTGCTGTCTCTGACCCCTGTTTTTCTCATTCTGAACACAAGTTGAAGGATCAGTCTATAACTAAGAAATTAAGGGAATTCGCATTGCATAGGCTAAATTTACTCAATGTCATGTTAGAAAGCAAGATCAAAAGCTAAGAGAATCCTGGCTGGTTTTTCTGAGTGGTTAGGACTATGGCCTGCAGACCAAAGGGTATCAGATTCAATTCCCAGTCAAGGGCACGTACCTTTAAGCATTGTGAGTTTTGGAAATGATAATGGTGCTCTGAAGAGATTCTCTTCAGATGATCCATTTAAGACATACGGAAGCCTTTTTGTTCATAAACCATTAACTATAACTAGTAGCATGGTCCCACCCAACCAAAAGAAAGCCATGACATGCACACCTACAATGTGGCTTTAAGATAAAGAGCTGGAATATCTGACTAGAAAAAGTAATGATAATTTGCACTATGCTGTATATACATTCGGGTTTCTTGATAACACAAACATAAAAAAATACATATCCTGTGTCTTTATAGTGATAAACAAAAATTACACTCCACCACTGAAATGTCTGTAATAATAGTGCAGTGATCACATAAAGAAAAGCATGATAAATTCTTCTTTGATGAGTGTGGAAAGATTTTAGAAAGAGGGATATAATTGATATGTGTCTTAAAACATAAATAAGAGCTCATCAGGAAAAATAAAATTGGATGGATAATTGTTTCAGGCATAAGAAACAACATGTACAAATCCTCAGAAGTATTTACCTTCAAGAAGGAAAGTGAGATTTAGCATAGCAGGATCATGGCATAAAAAAGAAAATTGTAAGAAAGGAAGCCTGAAAGATAGAAAGGGAAGAGGTCATGGAAGGATTTGCTTGGCAAAAGACTGAGCATAGATTTTATGTTTATAAAAAGCATATGACTGGAAAGGAGAGAAACATTACCAAGCTTTGTTTCACAAGAAAATTTTTGGTCCTCGGTGGAGAATTGATTGGCAGCATGAAAATGTAATCAAGGACTCCAGTTACAGAGAATAAAATTATATGAGTCTAGATAGATTAAAAAGAAAAAGAGTATATAAGATATCAAGCAGTGCTTGGGCTTTGGTAAGAATTGAAGAAACTAATGAAAATAGACAACATATATGAAAAAAAATGGATTTTAAGACATTGAAAATCAGACAAAAATCACATTGATTCCTAACTAATGGGAAAATAACAAGGTGAGTGCTACAGTTGCCTAATTTTATATTTGAAAAGAATATTTTCATAGTATTTATGAAAATTAGGTGAAGCATTAATCAGTCAGATAACAGATAGTATTCTGAATAAATTCCTATCAAGAGAAGGATGAAAAGGGGATTAATGATGAAAGATAAGAGAGCCTTAAAGATGCAACAAAAAGAAGAGAGCAAAATAAGTACAAGCCTAAAGATAAAAGATGCAGAAAATTCCTAGGACATTAAAGGAAAAGTACAGGTGAAAGAATGATAAAACAAAACAAAATAGATTTCTATGAAAATTGAGGAAGTTACGAGTACACAAAGATAATTTCTTGATTTAAGGATAAGAAGTTAAGGAAATTAACATTGCATAGGCTAAATTTACTCAGTGTAATTTTAGAAAGCAAGATCAAAAGCTTAGAAAATCTTGGCTGGTTAGAAAATCTGAGCAGTGGTTAGGACTAAGGGTATTGGATTCAATTCCTGGTCAAGGGCACACATGTGGAAGCAACCAAGTAATATTTCCCTCTCTCTCTCCCCCTCATTCTCCCTCCCTCCCACTCTCTCTAGAAATCAATGGAAAAAGTATACTTGGGTGAGGATTAAAAAAAAATAAATAGCAAGAGGGAAGAATGAACATCTACATACAACTTGTATAATAACAGAAATGTAGCTCATTTAATTGGCAAATATGATTACTCAGGAGATGAGGTATCATATTGTACACCCAAATTAAATAATGCATTAAATATATTAAAATTAAATAAAAACTTGATTTAGGAAGAGTTTCATTTGGCAAATTAATTTTACTGTAGCCCTAGCCAGTTTGGTTCAGTGAATAAAGTGATGCCCATGAACTGAAGGGCCCAAGGGACCCAGGTTCAATTCCGGCCAAGTGCATGTGCAGGAGGCAACCAATGTTGTTTCTATCTCTGTGTCACTCCCCTTCCCTTCCACTCTCTCTAAAAATCAATGGAAAATTATCCATGGGTGAGGATTAACAAACAGAAAAATTGTAAAGTGTATAGTAATAAAATCACTTATGAAGTAGTCAACCTAAAAATATTTTTCTCTTGCCCTTTAGTTTCTTATTTGATTAAATTTAGGTAGTAGCCCAGGTGAGACAATAGCTGAAGAAGCTCATCAAGCAATGGCAATCTTTTGTATTAAGTTCTTCTTTTTTCTTCATTGATTAAAGTATTACATATGTGTCCTTATCCTCCTGTTGTCCCCCCCCCCCCCCATGCATGCCCTCACACCCCTGGTGTCTGTGTCCATTGGTTAGGCTTATAGGCATGCATACAAGTCCTTTGGTTGATCTCTCCCCATTACTCCCACCCTCCCCTACCTTCCCTCTGAGGTTTGATGGTCTGATTGATGCTTCTCTGTCTCTGGATCTGTTTTTGTTCATCAGCTTATGTTGTTCATTATATTCCACAATTGAGTGAGATCATGAAATATTTATCTTTCTCTGATTGGCTTATTTCACTTAGCACAATGCTTTCCAGGTCCATCCATGCTGTTGCAAATGGTAAGAATTCCTTTTTTACCGCAGCATAGTATTCCATTGTGTAGATATACCACAGTTTTTTAATCCACTCATCTGCTGATGGGCACTTAGGCTGTTTTCAAATCTTAGCTATGGTAAATTGTGCTGCTATGAACATAGGGGTGCATGTAAGCTTTCTGATTGGTGTTTCTAGTTTCTTGGGATATATTCCTAGAAGTGGAATCACTGGGTCAAATGGGAGTTCCATTTTCAGTTTTTTGAGGAAACGCCATACTGTTTTCCACAGTGGCTGCACCAGTCTGCATTCCCACCAGCAGTGCATGAGGGTTCCTTTTTCCCTGCATCCTCGCCAGCACTTGTCATTTGTTGTTCTGTTGATGGTAGGCATTCTGACAGGTGTGAGATAGTACCGCATTGTTGTTTTGATTTGCATCTCTTGGATGATTAGTGACTTTGAGCATGTTTTCATATGTCTCTTGGCCTTCATATCTATTAAGTTCTTTACTAAGTATTTCATGATCTTAAAGGTTAGAACTGAGAAACAGATTCAATAAAGTTACAGGTTACAAAAATTAATACAATAAATCAGTTGTGTTTCTGTATAGTAACAATGACCTATTTGAACAATAAATTAAGAAAACAATCCCACTTTCAATATCAAAAAAAGTAAAATAACTGGAAATACTTTAACCAAGGAGATAAAAAGGTGTATATACATAAAACTATAAGACATTGATAAAAAATTGAAGACATTAATGGGAAGATAGCCTATAATCATAGATTGGAAGAATTAATATTGTTAATGTGTTTATAGTACACAAAGGAATCTACAGATTTAATGAAATACCAGTCAAAACTCCAGTGGCATTTTCCACAAAACTGAACAAACCTAAATTTTTTGGGAACATAACACTGGAGGCATAACACTTTCTGATTTCAAACTATATTTCAAAGCTATAGAAATTTAAAAAGTATGGCATTGGCATAAAAACAGACAAATTGATTAATAGAACAGAATTAGAGAGGCTGGAAATAAACACGTCTATATGGAGAACTAATTTTTGACAAATGCACCAAGAGTACACATTGGGGGAAGGATAGTTTCTTTAATGATATTGGTAAAACTGGACAGCAATGTACCAAAAAAATGTATTTCTATCTTACACAATACACAAAAATTCAACTGAAGGTCTAAAGACTTAAACATAATCCCAAACCATAAAACTCTAAAATAACACTTAAGGGGTAACTTTTTGACATTGATCTTGGTAATGAATTATTTCATTTGACACAAAAAGCAAAGGAAGAAAAAGCAAAACATACAAACAAAACTAAATAAGTGGTTCTATAGCAAACCCAAAAGTTTTTGCACAGCTAAGAAAACAAGCAACAAAATGAAAAGGCAATCTGTGGAATGGGTGAAAAGGTTTGCAAACCATATATCTGATAAAGGGTTAATATCCACAATATATGAATTATGCATTCACCTCAATAGCAAAAATAAATTAATAACCCAATTTAAAAATTGGGTAATAACCTGAATAGAATAGACTTGTTTTCTTCCAAAGAAGACATACAAATGGTCAATAGGTATACAAAATGATGCTCAACTTCACTAATCATCAAGAAAACAGAAATCAAAACTACAAAATATCATCTCCCACCTGCTAAAGATATCAATGATCAAAATGACAAGAGATAACTAGTGCTGGTGAGGATGTGAAGAACAAGGAACCCATGTACACTATTAGTGGGAATGTAAATTGGTACAGCCATTTTGGGAAACAGTATGGCATTTCCTAAAATAATAAAAAATGGTCTTCCAGTCAAGATGGTGGAATAGGTAAATGCTCCACTCACCCTATCCATCAACCACATCAAAATTACAACTTAAGTACAGAACAACCATTATTAAGACCTACATGAAATCTAGCTGAACAGAAGTCCTACAGTTAAGGATAGACTAGTTCAGAAGTAGCCACGATAAGACTAGTGGGAGGGTCAGAGATGTGGAGTGGGTTGGTCCCTCATCCCCGTGTGGCAGTTAAACATCAAGAGGGGTACTTGCTGAGGAGGTCGGGCTAATCAGTCTAGGGTTCCAGTGCCTGGAAGAGAAATCCCCATAGCTTCTGTCTGAAACCAGCAAGGATTGTAGCTGAGTGAGACAGAGGACTTGTAGAGTTCCAGGTTTTCC
Organism: Eptesicus fuscus; assembly: GCF_027574615.1. Taxonomy (NCBI): domain Eukaryota; kingdom Metazoa; phylum Chordata; class Mammalia; order Chiroptera; family Vespertilionidae; genus Eptesicus; species Eptesicus fuscus. The sequence goes on along the minus strand of NC_072482.1, from coordinate 30,497,389 downwards.
TTGTAAAGGGTCTGCTTGGATTTACTCAGACTTACTTGCTCTGAGCTCCAGCCCTGGGGCAGCAGCTCGAAAGGCACCAGGAACATACTGAGAGGAACTGAATTGTCCAGCAAGGACAATTGGAAAGGCAGCTTTTTCCAAGACAGAACTTATGGCAGAGGCTACTGTTCCCTTTCTGAGCCCTCCCACACTGAGCAGACAGATGGGTGCCATATATGTCTCCATCAACTTGGCTAACACTGTTGGTCCCACCCTGATACTTCCCTGAAACCTGGCCCCACTCAACTTGCAGGCCCACCCAAGCTGTTTCCAGTGACTTTTCCATATAAACAGCCTGTCTTGGCTCATGCTGTGGACTTTCCTAAAATCTCTCAAACAGGCAGCATCTGGCCTCAGTGTGCCTTGTACCTCTTGCTAAGTGGCCCCAGGCCCAGCACCAGCAGCAGCTGGCCTTGGTTTCAGAGTTGGCCTTTCCCAGGCACCTCCAAGCCCACAGTAAGTAATAGCCACCTGTTGATCATATTGTAACTCATGCTGGGTGGCCGTAGGCAGAACACAGGCAGCAGTTAAACATGGTCTGTACCTCCTGGGAGGCCCCAGAGCCAGCATGCCCAATGGACAGCTTTCAGACCATGAGGAACCGCTACTCAATTACATCCACAAGTGATGCGATCAATGGGCAAACTCAGGGGACAACAGAGCCCCACTGAAGTGAGTCCTGCTTTGTAGGATCAGGCCTGCACAGCAGGTCCTCCATGCCAGTCATGGCCAGTCTGCATGGCTAATCAGACTGGGAATAAATCACTCCCATTGATGTACCAACAGCAATCAAGGCTCAAATACAATACGAGGGTGCACCCAGCTGACACAGGGGGGCACAACTAGAGTGCCCAGCTTGAGTGATTGGGGAGGCTGTACAACTGGTTCCTTTAGGACAACTTACTACATAAGGTCACTCTACCAAAACCAGGAGACAGAGCAGCTCTACCTAATACATAGAAACAAACACAGGGAGGCAACAAAAATGAAAAGACAAGTAAATATGTCTGAAAAGAAAGAACAAAACTCCACAAAAAGAACTAAACACAATGGAAATAAGCAATCCACCAGATTCAGAATTCAAAACACTGTTTATGTGATCTCAGGGAGAATTTCATCAAAGAGATAGGAAACATAAAACTGGAGATTAAAAAAAAACACATAAAAAAGAAACAGTTATAAATGAAGAATACACTAACTAAAATAAAGAATACTTACAGGATATCAATAGTAGAGTAGACGAAGCAGTTGAAAACCCATTTGGAAAAAAATAATGATGGAAAACTTCCCTAACTTGATAAATAAAGTAGACATGCAAGTTCAGGAAGCACAGAGTCCCAAACACTATGTACCCAAAGAGGCCCACATCAATACATATTATGATTAAAATGCCCAAAGTTGAGACAAATAAAGAATCTTAAAGATAGTTAGATACCTACATGGAGCTCCCTGTAGACTATCAGCTGATTTCTCAATAGAAAATTTGCAGACCAGAGGGATGAAATGTTCAAAGTGGTAAAAAGCAAGCAAAGCCATTTTTTTAATTGAAAGATTGGTGGCCCTGGCTGCTGCAGCTCAGTTGAATGGGCACTGTCCCAGGCACCAAAAGGTTGCTCGTTTGATTCCTTGTCAGGACACATATCTGGGTCATGGGCTTAATCCCCAATAGGGGGCATTCAGGAGGTAGCCAATCAATATTTCACTCTCACATCGATGTTTCTCTCTCTCTCTCACCCTTCCTCTGTCTCTAAAAAGCAATAAAAATATTTAATAAATAAATAAATAAATGAACAAATAATTGAAGGACAGATAAAGAGCTTCCCAGACAAGAAAGCTAAATGAGTTCATCACTACCATACCAGTATTATAAAAATTGTTAAAGGGTCTTCTTTAAGAAGAATAAGGAAAAAAAAAAAGATAAAAAAATATGGGTAATAAAATGGCAATAAAATCATATTTACCAAAAATTAGTTAAAATGGAAATGGATTAAATGCTTCAGTAAAAAGACATATAGTTATTGAATCTATAACAAAACAAGACCCTTACATATGCTGTTCACATGAGACTCACTTCAGTTAGAAAGACACACTCACACTGAATGTAAAAGGAGAGAAAATGATATTTCATGAAGATGGAAATGGAAAAAAGGAAAGCTGTGATAGCAATACTTTTACCAGATAAAATGAACTTAGAAATAAAGGCTCCATAACAAGAGACAAACATGGACCCAGCAATTCCACTCTGGCTAATTATTTAAAGAACCCCAAAATACTAAATCAGAAATACATACACATTCATATGTTCATTGTAGCATTATTTACAATTTCCAAGATATGGAAGGGACCTAATTGTCCATCAATAGATGGATTGATAAAGAAATGGTTTATATATACAGTGGAATATGAACCAGCCTTAAAAAAAGAACGAAATCTTGTTTTCAGCAACATGGGTGGTTCTAGAAGATATTGTGCTGAGTGAAATAAGACAAAGAGAGAAGGACAAATGCCAGATGATTTCACTTATATGTTGAATGAAAAACAAAAAGCAAAATAAACAAACAAGGGGAACGGAAACAGACTCATAGATTCAGAGAACATTTTGATAGTTTCCAGATGGGATGGGGATGGAGAATGGGTGAAAGATGAAGGGGTTAAGAAGTACAAATTGGTAGTTACAGAACATTCATGGAGATGTAATATACAGCATAAGAAATATAGTCAATAATATTGTAATAAGTATTTATAGTATCAGATAGGTCCTAGATTTATTGGGGTGATCACTTTGTAAGTTATGTAAATGTTTAATCACAGGGTTGTACACCTGAAATTACTATAATGTGGTATGTCAACAGAAATTGAAAAATAAAAAAAAATATTTCAAACACATAAAATAAAAATGTCAAAAATTTAAAAATAGAACTACATGTGACCCAGAAATCCCACTTCTAGGTATATATATCCAAAGAAAACAAAATCACCATCTCAAAGAGGTATCTGCACTTCCATGTTCATAGCAGCATTATTCACAATAGCCAAGTCATTGAAACAATCTATGTGTCCATGGATAGATGAATGGATAAAGAAAAAGTTGTATATATATAGAATAAAATATTATTCAGCCTTAAAAATGAAGAAAACCCTGCCATTTGCAACAACGTACCAGTATTATATTATGTTACTAAAATAGTCAGACGTAGACAAAAAACAACAACATATAGTATCACCTATATGTGGAATATTAAAAAAAAAAAAAAAGTGGAACTCTTTAAAACAGAGAGTAGAATTATGGTTGCTGGGGCCCAGCAGGCAAGGAAATGGGGGAGGTTGGTTACAGTATACAAACTTTTAGTTATCCTATATAATAAATGCCTAATATGCTAAGTGTCCAGTTGTCCATTCAACCAATCAAACTGTGATATGCTAATGATATCTAAGGCCACTCAACCACTTGCTATGACGTGCACTGATCACCAGGGGGCAGACAGTCTGACCTGTAGGTTAGCTTACTGCTGGGGTCTGGCCAATTGGGAGACAGGCTGGACACACCTTGGAGACCTCCCACGGTCCCTCCCCAGCTGGCCACCTCCTGCATCCCTCCCCGGCCCCAATTGTGCACCAGTGGGGTTCTTCAGCCTGGCCTGCGCCCTCTCGCAATCTGGGACCCCTCAGAGGATGTCAGAGAGAGGGTTTCGGCCCTATCTTGTAGGCCAGGCTGAGGGACCCCACTGGTGCACGAATTTGTGCACCAGGCCTCTAGTAAGATGAATAATATCTGAGGATCTAATGTATAGTGTGGTGACTATGTTTAATATTACTATACTAGAGGCCTGGTGCACAAAATTCATACATGGGGGTGTCCCTCAACCCAGCCTACACACTCTCAAATCTGGGACCCCTTGGGGGATGTCCAACTGCCCATTTAGGCCCAATCCCGGTAGGATTGGGCCTAAACGGGCAGTCGAACATCCCTCTCACAATCCAGGACTGATGGCTCCCAACTGCTCACCTGCCTGCCTTCCTGATTGCCCCTAAGCGCTTCTGCCTGCCAGCCTGATCACCCCCTAACCACTCCCCTGTCAGCCTGACTGATGCCTAACTGCTCCCCTGCCAGCCTGATTGTCCCTAACTGCCCTCCCCTGTCAGCCTGGACACCCCTAATTGCCCTCCCCTGACAGCCTGGTAACCTCCAACTGCCCTCCCCTGCCAGCCTCATCACCCCTAACTGTTCTCCCCTGCTGGTCTGGTCCCCCTCCATAACTGCCCTCCCCTGCAGACCTGGGTCCCCCAAACTTCCCTCCCCTGAAGGCCTGGGCTCCCCCAACTGCTCTCCCCTGCAGGCCTGGGTCCCCCTAACTGCCCTTCCCTGCAGGCCTCGTCGCCCCCAATTTCCCTCCTCTGCCAGCCTGGTCTCCCCTAACTGCCCTCCCCTGCAGGCTTGATTGCCCCCAACTGCCTTCCCTTGCAGGCCTGGTCCCTCCCAACTGTCCTCCCCTGTTGGCTTGATCGCCCACAACTGCCTTCCATTGCAGGCCTGGTCTCCCCCAACTTCCCTCCTCTGCTGGCCTGGTCACCCCTAAGTGCCCTCCCTGCTGGCCTGATCACCCACAACTGCCCTCCCCTGCTGGCCATCTTGTGGCAACCATCTTGTGTCCACATGGGGGCAGCCATCTTGTGTGTTGGAAAGACAGTCAATTTGCATATTACTCTTTTATTAGATAGGATTGTATATTTGAATTTTCCAAGGGAGTATATCATAAGCATTCTTACACACACAAAGGTAACTATGTAAGGTAATGAATGTATCAATGAATTTGATTGTGGGAATCATTTCACAATGCATACATATATCCTGTTATCATGTTGTACACTTTAGATATATGTATGCTTGTCAAAGGAAGTAAATAAAAGAGCTGAAGAAATGTAGAATGTCTGGAGAAGTTAAGAGTGAAATATAGAGAAATGTAAGGTGGTTATAGTAGAACATAACACATCATTGTTATAGGGAAATATAATTTTTTGCACTAAGATGTAAGCAATAAGTCTATTTGAGAATGTCACTTAAATATGGGGGAGAGGATTTTTAATATCTGTTTTGTTCATTAAAATAAATTAAGCCTCCCATTTTTATTGAAAACTTTAGCAGTTTAGCTGCTGAAAGAATAGATGACTCTGGGGAAGTAGTATAATTAGTTTTAATTTAGGATACTTGTGTGATTAGTCTTTGATTGAGTTTTCCTCTTTTCATTACATTTAGGAATAGAAGTGTTCGATTGCTTGCATTTTCTAAGTAGTAGGTGTATTCTCAATCTTTTTCTTCAACCATTAGATGTCACCATTAAGAATTTATGAAATAGGAAACACAACTGATTCAGATATCAGTCTTTCTCTTATATCATTGTCCTCTCGTGTGTGCCAGTCATGGCAAGCAATTGGTTATTTTTTCTGTTTGATATCAAGTAATATTGATTTGTTTCTTTATTTCATTATTCTAATGCTAGCCTCTACTATTGATTGGTGTCAGCGAAGTCTTTGGAAGTAGAAGGGGAAAAAAAGAGAGCTGACTATGAATAAATGTCCATCCAAGGTTTACTGATGGGAAAATTACTAACAAAGGCAATAGCAAGAACAACAACAATAGCTAACACTTGAACACTTATAATATGTCAGGTACTCTGCGAAACACTTTCCAATTAATAAAGACATTCTATAAACCAAGTTTTATGCGATGCTATAATTTACAGATCAGGATACTGAGAATCACAGTAGGTGATTGATCTCAGACCTCACAGTTAAAAAGTTACAAAAGCAAGATTTGCATCCAACTGAGTATATATTCTTAGAAACAACATACTAACATTTTCACTTTATGAGATTTGGATTGAAAAAACAAAAACACATTATCCTCAAGCTCCAGCCCCTACATATGCAAATTGCTTGTGGATATTTCTATTATGAAACAATATTTGTCATAAAGAAGCATTCTCTGATAATGATCGTTTTCTATTCCAGAAGATGTAGTAAAACCAATTTAAATATAGAGTAATTTTAAACTTCTGGAATTAGAACTGGAATACTGCCCTCAGTAGGATTTTTATCTCAGTTCAGTTAACCTCTTTGAACCTTATTTTTGTTCATAAAATGTAAATATTATATATATATATAAATATATATATATACATATATATATAATCATTATTGTAAAGATTCAGTGAGATAATGCATAAGAAATGATTTATAAAGTGACTAGAATATAACTGTTCTTTTAATAATCATCACTATCACTATAATATTTTTCATTTGGAATTGTATAAACCCATCTTTTCAGGCAGATAACTATTATATATGTCTGATGCACCAATGCAGGCTAATTATTAACAGGTTTCTCATTCTAAGCTAGCTTGATTATAGAGAGTGACTAAGAGATTTTTCTTGATCTAAATAAGTAGCAAAATGGAAAACACAACTGTAATATAGTTATTAGATTCTTAAGTACAATTTGAATATAAGATAGATATTGAAAATCACAAACATAATGAACTATTCTAAAGAGTTTCCTATTCCCTGAGAGAAGAAAATAAATATTGTTGTACTTTTGGGTTTATAGCCTTATTGATCAAACTAGAGCGACGGTATAGTGATTTTAATAACTTGTTATCAAGCTCTTTATATTGGTAAACATCATGTTTAAAAAGATTGAATCAGTAAATTCAAAAGTGTTCTTAAAGTTTCCATAAGCCATTTCTGTACTGTGCTTATATATTAATTACACATGTCCATAGAAACAGAAACCAATGGGGTGTGACCTACCTCCTTCTAGCTGGTGGTTCTCCATTATAAAAACTTTCAAAATTGGTCAAATATTATTTTTCAATTTTTGGCTGTGTTTCATGTTAACTGAATCATTGAAAGTGTTATAGCAAATATAATTGGACTATGATGTTTAGTATTTTGTGTTAGAATGTGACCTCATGACATGTATTTGACTGGTAGTCTTCAAGCCATGCATTTCATAAGCCAGGCACATGAGGGCACATGGCACTAAGCAATGGTGATCTTTTGTGGCAAGTTCTTTGACAAGAGAAATTTGCATGAGCCGAAAGATTAAATATGAAATTAAATATTGGAAATAAGATTATTTCTGCAGATAGAAAATCGCAGTACAAAGAAAAAAATCTGTTTTGTTGATTAAAACTCATTGGCATTTAGCATCACTCTGTTGGATAGAAGGAAAACATTTTCAGAGGTCTCATCTATACATATATTTATGTATTTTCAGATTGTTATAGCTTAGTACTAGACAGGAACCCTATGCCTTCCTGACATGTTGCTTAATTGAAAAAAAAAACAACACTAAATTCAGTTATTGGGTTCACATAAATGGTAGAAGGATTAATTAACACATTTTAATGATTCACTTGCATTCTACCATTTCAAGCTGTCTAGTGTCAGAAATTTTGAATACAGTAAAAGTTCAATAAATATTTGTTGAATCAAAAACAATTATATTACATTAACTTAAAATGATTTGGCACTTGATTTTTTAAATGTTAAGCTATGACATTCACTCTCTAAAAATAAAAATAAGGGTGACAGCAAAGTTATAAGCTGTAAATTTTTATAAACATATTGAATGAGTGCTAGTAGCTTTTATATTAAAAATATTTAAATCATGAAAAAACTGAAAATATGTACACATACAAAAGAGATCCCTGTGCATTTTGCTTCACAAATTTTAGGCTTAGGAAGGAGCTATAAATAGTTTAATTATTAATTGGATATTTAAAATGTTGCTTTCTCCAAGGGTAAAAATATGGGTTATATTGCAATGGTTGTTTTTAGTTATTTTACAAAAGTGTTTAAGTGACTTTGCTTTTGACCTACAACTGAAAACAAATCTGATTGCCTTCCATCAGTTGCATATTCTATATCCAATAATTTCCACATGTATGAGAGAAAATTAGAATGAGAGACTTGAGAAGATAATCCCCACTGAGTTCTATCATTTCCATACAGAGATTCTAGGATGTTTCTTTAAATTTCAACAATTCCTCTGATTTCAATAGCTTTTGTTCTAATGGGGGGAAAAGCATGCTTAGTTATAATTTAGTCCAAAGATAGTCAATGTAATATCTCACATTTGCTAACACTGATCTAATGTAGTGATTGAAACTCTTTATCACTATATTCAAAATAAGTTTAAGACCCCATCTTGGCTTAGTGTGAATAAGTTTTGATTGATCAGTGGTATCTACCCTGGGCAGCTATGCAACGGGATACCAGCAGGCTATCCTTGGTCTTTTCTATGTACTATACTCCTCAGAGATACTAAGTATACTTTTCTTAGATAGGACAGAGCCCTAAGTGAAACAAAGGTTAGAGAAATATTTGATAATACTATTTTTGATGCATCTTGAACTCCATAGATGCATACATAGTGCACAAGAAACTCAGCAATGATATTTTAACTCCACTCCTTACTAGATAAATGTCCTAGGCTAATTTACTTAAACAATATAATAATGATAGTAACTTGCTCCTGTGGTGGTTATGAAGACTTAATAATATAATATATGAAACATGATTATCACATTATCTCACATGATAAGGCCTCAATAAATATTAGTAATTATAATTCTCATTATGCTGATTATATACCAACAATTTTTTTGTGTACGTGTGAAATATAAGTATTCTCATAATTCTCTTATGTATGTAATGGTATCACTTCTAAAGAGTGTCCTAAAAAAAGATCCTAAATTGTCTTCCTTTTTCATGATTCTGTGATTTTATATTAAGCTAATTGTTACAAAATGAGAATAAAATAATATTTTCATACATGTTTTTGTTAAAAAAAATAGTGCAATACAATAGGTTACCTAACAAGTACCTGAATATAGCTAAAATTATTAAAAGCAGAATTTCAATAAGTAGCTATCATTAAATATTGATTGAATATCTTTAGTTAGCAAGGTGTTGTAACTGAAATAGGCACAATATCATAGAATTTTACAAGTGGTCAACTTTTTATTTTATTCTAATATATTTTGAAGAAAGCATGAATATAAATATATAATTATGAACTTAAGACAGCCTTGTATTATTTAAAAATGTCTCTGTCTCTTTCTCAGCTTTTGGGAAGTTAGAAATATCGAATTAAGGAAGTGTAGAAGGCTTATTGGCAATAAAATTTGTTTCTATTATAGGTGTAGATTTTATTGCAGCCTGCTTTTTTCAAAGTACACATATCTTCCTTTTTGTACACTGTTGGTGGGAATGTGAATTGGTGCAGCCACTGTGAAAAACCGTTTGTGGGTTCATAAAAAAACTAAAATGGAACTATAGCTATTTCCCTTCTGGGTAGATACCCAAAGAAAATAAAATCAGTATTTCAAAGAGATATCTACATTCTCACGTTTATCACAGCATTATTCACAATAGCCAAGTATGGAAACAATCTAAGTGTCTGTGGATGTTTTAATAGATTAACAAAATATTTTACACACACACAGATATTATTCAGCCTTGAAAAGATCCTTCCATTTGCAACAACATGGATGAAGCTGGAAGAAATTATACTTACTGAAATAAGCTGACAAAGAAAGAAAAAAACATTACATGGTTTCACTTTTAGAATCTAGAAAAGTTAAATACTTAGAATCAGAGAGTAAAATGGTTATTACCAGAGGCAGGGCAGTGGAAGAAGAGATGTTGGTCAAAGGGTACAAAGTTGCACTTATTTAGGATAAATAAGTCTAGAGATGTAACACACAGTGTGATGACTATAGTTAATAAATCTATATCGAATACTGAGAGTAGATTTCAGGGGTTTTTTTTATCACACAAAATGGTAACTGTGAGATGATATGATGATTAGCTGACTATTGCAATCATTTTGCTCTCTCTCTATATATACATACATATATATAATATCCTATATAATAAATAGGTAATATGCAAATTGACCATCATGCCCTCACAAGGTGGCTGCCTATGACCAGGCAAGCAGGGGGTTAGTGAGGGACAACCAAATGACTGAACAGCAGGCTGCGTGGGGTGACCAGGCTGGTGGGGGGGCAGTTGGGGGCAACTAGGCCAGCAGGGGGGGCAGTTGGGGGTGACCTGCCAGCAGGGGGGACAGTAAGAGGCAACCAGGCTGGCAGGGGGGGGTGCAGTGGGGGCGACCAGGCCAGCAGGGGGGCAGTTAGGGGAAACCAGGCCAGCAGAGGGGGGCATTTGGGGGCAACCAGGCCAGCAGGTGGGGGGGCAGTAAGAGGCAACCAGGCCGGCGGGGGTTGCAGTTGGGGGAGACCAGGCTGGCAGGGGGGGGGGGGCAGTTGGCGGTGACCTGGCTGGCAGCAAGGGGCAATTAGGGGCAATCAGGCTGGCACGCAGAGGCATTGAGGGGTGATCAGGCCGGCAAGGGGTGCAGTTAGGGGTGACCAGGCAGGCAGGCAGGTGAGCGATTAGGAGCCAGCAGTCCAGAATTGTGAGAGGGATGTCTGACTGCCAGTTTAGGGCCGATCCTAAACTGGCAGTCAGATATCTCCCAAGGGGTCCCGGATTAGAGCGGGTGCAGGCTGGGCTGAGGGCAACCCCCCCCCCATGCATGAATTTTGTGCACTGGGCCTCTATTGTATATATAATCAATATATTTAAATAATATATATAATCATTGTTGTACACCTAAACAATATATACACTATTTGCTAAAAAATAAACTTGTTTTCCTGCAAATAGCATGGTTGAAGAGAGGAAAATATAAATTTATATTCAGATCTAAGCATATCTAGTTACTATCCCTATGATACTAGGAAAAAAAAATATTTTTTCTTCTCCAATTTTCTTACATTTAATAGGATATAGTTGCATTTAGTATATAAGGCTATTGTGAGTACTAAATAAAAAGAGTGTGCTTAGGAACTGACTCATATTAAGGATTAACTCATGAAATTTCTTCATACTTCTCCTTGTATAAGTACTCCAATAATTGAAATAGAAATTGCTATCTCTCAACATATAGGGGAAAGGAGATACAGTTAGCTCTCCAATAATTAGTTTTATATATACAAAAATTATCTTTTAAAAGATCAGATAATGCCAGTAACCTGCCAAAAACCTTTCAAATCTTATTAAAAAACAGATAAAATATTTTACTATTGGTAACATAGCTTACCATGCCTATCCTCTAATAATTTCTTCAAAGTCATCGCATTTTGTAACCTCTCTGTGGCAAATAAACATTGGGTGGCCCCCATAATCTGTACATCCCCACCTTATATAATTTCCTGTCCTTGAGTGTTGGTCGGGCTGGTGACTTACTGCTAACCAATAGAATATGATTAAAAGGAGTGATGGTATATCACTCTTTTGAATATGTTATGCTAAGTGAGGCTCAACTGTGCTAGCAGAATCACTATGAAGTTGTTTGCTTATCTTTGAATCCTTGGCTTTGAAGAAGCAAGCAGCAACAAATCCTACAGCTGCAAGAAAATGAATTCTGCCAACAACCTGAGTGAGCTCTTTAGTAGGCTCTTCTCCAATTGAGCTTTCAGATAAGAACTTCATCTTAGTTAAAAATCATTATTGCAGTCTCACAGAGGAACCAGATAAGCATTTTGAGAGGTCCCAATTCATGGAAACTATGAGCTAATAAGTGTATGTATTTTCAGTACAGTAAACTTATGGTAATGTGTTATGTGACATAGAGAACTTCCTGTCTTTCCAATCCTAAAACATTAAACTTGTGTACTCATCACATTTTTAATCCAACTACACTAAGTCCTATCATCCCAAACCAGTTAAGTCATTCTCTATACATATTATACTGTCTTTTATTCATTGTCCTGATACATTTGAAATTAATTTACTTGAAAACTTATTTATTATGTGACCTCCCCTCCCCCAAGAGATTGTTATCTCTCTGTTTGTACTGAATTCCGCTATATCCCTGGAACTTTGCTCGGAGGTGTCTCGCTCAATGTCATCCTTCTGAAAGTGTAGTTTACTGCCTTGTACATCCCACTGACATAATTGACCTTTGTTTGAACCTTTTCCAGTGTAATTGTTTGGTTTATAATATCCATAATTATCAATATAACAAATTACTGTATATAAAGGCGAGATAAAATTGGCATTAATTAGCAGGGCATCCTATAAAGTAAAAGACTAATATGCAAATCGACCTAACAGCAGAACAACTGGTTGCTATCACGCTCAATGCAGGAGCTGCCCCCTGGTGGTCAGTGTGCTCCCACAGGGGAAGCACTGCTTAGCCAGAAGCTGGGCTCATGGCTGATGAGCACAGTGGCGATGGTGGGAGCCTCTCCTGCCTCCAAGGCAGCGCTAAGGGCCCCTGGGGGGTGTCCTGGACTGCGAGAAGGCACAGGCCGGGCTGAGGGATTCCCTCAAGTGCACAAATGTCATGCACCGGGCCTCTAGTCCATTCATAAAACATGTAACAGTCTAGAATAAAATGTTTAAATATTAAAGATCACCCAATGCAGAGCTACAGAGACTATATAATTCTTCTTCTCTATAATAAATTTCCTGATGATCACATTTCTGAGACATAAATCTGTAAATAGATTTTCTCAAAGATCATGAGGTCAAAACTATATCCTATATACCAATACATAAAGCAGGCCTTGCTGTGCACTCAAATCTTGATAAACTTGCTTCATTCATTTTGGGGGCATTTTAAAACTCCTTTAACTATAGAAATAAAAAGGCATGTTCATAAACATAAACATGTACAACATAAACATGTAATTACATAAACATTTAATAATCAAGCAATCTAAACATCTACCAGTTTATTTATAGCAGCAGAATGGTAAAGAGAGATCAACTTTTGTTTGGAGAGAAGACAAGCATAGGGCTAAATTGAATATTAAAAAAAAAAAGAGCTATTTTTAAGCAATGCAAGCTTAGCTTTACCTTCCCTCAAATTGAATGGAACATACCCAAAGCTTTAAAACTGTACAACCAAATACCTTCAATTCTGTACTTTAAAATAGCTTCTACACCTACCTTGCCAAAAAATGCAAGATGTTCCTTTGATAGTATGTTTGCTATATCCCCACCACTTTAACACATATGATCATGTAGAGAAGATGAAATTTTGGGATTCACAAATGAACAGTAAGTCAAACAATATTATGAAAGATTGATATTCATTTGTTTCAATGTATGTAATGCAGATATTTGCTATGAATATTAACTATATATCTGCTCTACAACATATTTTGAGGGCATGAATTTGAAGTCTGCCCTGGTCTCCACTGATCTTTTACTATGACAAAGTTAATGTGCCTTACTAACCCTCAATCTCTTCCTTCATTTTTAAAATACAGAAACTAATTTTATCTACCCCATAAGGTTGTTATGAGGACTAAACGATATAACATATTAAATGTTTAGCACAATAAATGCTAGATATTACTATTAGCAGCATATAGCTAAAATCATGCACAGTAAAAGAGAACACATTATATAAAATGAAAATTTTCATTTTGCCTAATTTCTAATGCGATATGTTGCCTTGCTTACCCGGGATAAAAAAAAAAAAAAAAAAAGCCCCCAGGGCAAGAAACACAGGCTACAAATTTAATTCTGTGTCAATGTTACACAATTGTAAATACATCCACATTTTCCTCTGAAGAGAGGCAACATTTCCCCAATGGGAGAAAGCCTTTCCCTCATCTACAAAACACTACTTCTCTGCCCCCATTTTTCCTCTTGCTTCAAAAGATAAGTTTGTAGACTATGTGAGTTATTATGTGCTTTTCTTCTCTGAGCTACGCTGGCCTGAGGAGGTTTGAAAACCTTGGAAAATATTAATATTAATGAAACAATTTGGGGCATAAGCAGCTCAGTGAACAAACTTGGTCTTCACGGGTTGTGCTACATCTCCTCATTAAACATGGAGAGTCTTCCTCTCACATTCAATTACAGATGCTTAAATAACATTTTTTCCCTCCTGGCAATCGAAGGTTTTTACGCATTAAGAAGGGAAAATAAAAGTCATCTTTTGTTTTCAAATAGCATTCCATTCTCACTTTCAGACACAAAGTGCTGTCTACCAGCTGCGAGTGTGTAAGTGACTCACTGGTCAGGAAGGTACCACATGCTCTTTTGAGAAATGATGAATGATTTGAAATTCATGATCTGAGATAAAACTGGGTTCCTGGAGGTTTGCGGAAGAGCTTTTATCTGTAACAGCTCATAGAAAGCCACATACTGCTGACTATGCACTCCTTGATCAGGCATATTTCCAGGACTAGTCTACTCTTGGGTTTTATGGTAGTTACTCTTCCCGGAACCTGGTATCTTTTGGAAGTAGTAAAGATGGCATTCATGAGACAGTATCCAGGGCTGTGTTTAGCAAGCAATTATCTCAGTGACTTCATAAATTTTCTAAACTCAACTAAATTCTCATACAATCTGGCCAATTTATTTATTTTTCGCATCTGTTTTATCCCTTGCTCCACATTCCCCATGAAAGTTGTCCAGAGCCCTCTCCATTTACCTTATACACCCGCCGGTACTTTTACTCACCCATGAAGGACATTTATCAATCTCCTTAATTGCTAATGCTTGACTTCTCTGGAGGAATAGGGAAGGAAAGGAAGAAACGAACACTTTTTGAAAGCCTGCTCTTATCTGGTGCTCAAAACAGCCTCAGATGTTAGTATCATTTCCTCACCTATGGATGAGAATATCTGGCCCAGAGAAAGCAAGTGGCTTACTGAATATCATACACGTTTAGCTAATGACGAGTATGAATTCTAACCCAGGGTGTCTGATGCCAGTGTCCATGCTCCTGTGCAAGAAGCACACACCGTTTTTGCCGTGGCTAAGCATCTTTCTGCCTGTGTGATCTAGGTCTGCTTTATGTAGGGTCTACTTCCCCCCGTTTCAACAATTGCTAACTACATTTAAAACCCTTAACTATTTTAAAGGTAAACTTGTTCTTGCCTCATACAATAGAAAACATAACAAACAAATAATACCTTCCTTCAAACCTACTATATTTGTACCACAATCCAAACCTATCCTTCCTTCACCTTTTATCTATTAGAAAGAATAATTTGTACTATGGACTTCACTGTCTCAGAACCCACTTTCTTTTTAATCCGTTGCTATCCAGCTTCCACTTCCATTTTTTTACTGAAATATTCTTCACAAGGTTATCAATGGTCTCACATTTATATGTGTAAATGCTTCCCTGTAAATTTCTAGAAGCATTCTTAGTTTTTGATTTCTAGTACAACATAATTTGTGGGGTTTTTAATGATAATAATAACTACAATATATTGTGTGCTAGTGACCTGCTAGGATCGCTACATCTTTATTACATTTAATCCTAAAGTGAGGCCTTCAGGTTAGAAATTATTCATTATTACAGATCAAGAAAATGAGGCTCATAGAGCCCATGTAAGTTCCCCAAGGTAACACAGTAACAGGGGACATCTGAATGTGGTCTCATAATTCCTTCCTTCGAAAGTGCCATCTTTACTGACTTTCTTATAGCCCATTAATTATGGCATTTTCTGTTTGCAAGACAGTCTCTTCTCTCTCTTCATTAGGTTCTTTTCTCTGAAAACGTCATCCTTTATGCCAACTGTCTTCACCAGATAGACTGACTGAAATCTGAGCTCCATTGCGTATCTTCTCGCAGCCTTCTATCCTTCTGTGCACATATCTCCTCCCCAAGAGCTTCACTTTCTTACCGCCAGTTATGCTAAACACTTTCAGCTAATTAGTCCTGAAAATAATGCGTCCTGATCCCCCCCACACCTTGGTTGTCCTGTTGTTAATTCTATTTTATGATTATTTTTCCTAACCAACGTCTCTTTTCCATTGGTAATGATATAAAATAGATAATTGTTTTTGCCTAGGCTTCAACAAGAGCTCATTACAAGATCATTATGAGTCTTGAACAGAATGTCAGATAAATCTTCTTAACATGTATCTTCACTCATAACATTTCCTTGCTCATGAAGCTCCATAAGATTCTATTTAACTCTTAAGTCGTACAAATAATTCCGTCCTTCATGGGGCACCAACGTCTCTAATACAGTCAAAACCCCATAAGTAATCTATATTCAAGTCAAATAGAATTAAAGGAACTAGAATACTCATTTATATACCTTTGTGCTTTTAGCAGACAAAGTTAATTTTCTTCTATCCATCTTTTTATAAATCTTACTTTTTGATTATATACTATGGAGTTGTGTGTGTATACTCACATAGCTATCTATACCTATATCATCTATATCTATATCTTTATATCTATCTATATCTATATATCTATCTGTCATCTATCTATCTATCTATCTATCTATCTATCTATCTATCTATCATCTATCTATTTATGTATTATTCCACAGTGAATATTTGTTTTAAAAACACTAGTAATCCTATATTTTTTAATTGTTATTTTTTTATTTTTTTGAATATATATTTTATTGATTTTTTTTTACAGAGAGGAAGGGAGAGGGATAGAGAGTTTGAAACATCGATGAGAGAGAAAGATTGATCAGCTGCTTCCTGCACACCCCCTCCTGGTAATGAGCCCGCAACCAAGGTACATGCCCTTGACTGGAATCGAACCTGGGACCCTTGAGTCCGCAGGCCGACACTCTATCCCAGTGATGGGCAACCTTTTGAGCTTGGTGTGTCAGACTTCGCCAAAAAACTGAGCATAACTCGGGTAGTGTGTCACTTTGAGGAAAAAAACATTATTTTGCAAATGTTTCATCCTCAGGAGCAGCAAATGTTTCATTCTCAGCATGCGGCCACCTCAGCGGCCGCGTGTCATCAGAAATGGCTACGCATGTCAGTGCTGACACGCGTGTCATAGGTTCGCCATCACTGCTCCACTGAGGCAAACCGGTTAGGGCTAAAATGTTATTTTTTGAACTATGTATTTTCTAAAAAATAAATGGAAGTTTGGGATATTAGTGAGTAGAAAATCTCTCTCTCCACACACACAAACACACACATATGCAGAATATATAGTGTAAACACACATATGTAGATATATGTATAAATACACATACATACATATGCAGATGTATAATGTAAAATACAATTAGTTAAGCACTAGTTTGGATTTGGGTGTATTATTAAAACTGAATTCACTTTATTTACATCTAATTGAGTTATTTTTCAAATGCCTTTTCCCATTTTTTATGCATCTTGATCATTTTCCAGCAGGCGTTTATGTTCTCCATGAAAAATTATGCTTTTTCGGTACATTCAAGTTTTGATAAATACTACATATAATTAGAAAGAACAGACAGTGTGAAAATGAGGGGGATGTAAAAAGAACCATCAAGCAAAGGTCTTCTGTTTTAAAATGTTGTTTCTTGATTTATTGTGTGTATGTACCCTGAATGTAATTTTCTTTTCTCATTGTCTGTTTTTCTGGGGATGCATCTATAAATAGCTGTATATAATTGCACATACTAAGGAGTTAAACTGAATTATTAAGATAATCTGATATTTAGTACCACTTGTAAAAACATTTAATTTATGAAATTGTTATTATCTGAACACAGATTATAATGTTTCTTCTTTCTTTAGTGCTATGTAGCTTTTTTGTATGTAATGTTTCACACAATTTCTTTAAACTCTAATGGTAGGTTGAAAAAACTTATCCAGATACAGGATGAAATAATAAATTGAGAACTAAAATCCATGCTACAAAATGCTTCCTTTTAATGGAACTAAACATATGCCTTAAATACATCCAATTGAGGGAAAATCCAAATTATTGACTTTAAAGATGATAACATCACATGCTAAAGACAATATCATCTTGTCTGTGACAGAGACAAAAGTATTCACCAAAGGATCTATTTACTCCTCTGTATTTCCCATCCCTCCTTGCAGAGCCACACGACTTTTGACCAATGAGATTGATGAATGACATATGTCATTTCCAGGCTGAAACAATACAAGCCAATACAATACAAGCACAATTCTCCAATCCATTTTCCTCTTTTGTGGCAGCTCAAGAGGTTAACATAGTCCAAGAAATCCAGCCAGAGATGATGGTACTTCTGTCTGCCTGAGCCCTGGAGAAAGTATAGGAAGCACAGTCTTCCCCTGCAATCCCACACAATCATTGCATTCCCATCGAGTGGAGTGTAAGCAGAAATAAACATTTGTTTTGACAAGCCACATTAATTCTGGGGGTTAAATTCTCAGCGCAATATAACAGTGCCTATATTAGTAAATGCAATACCAATGCAAATTTAAGATAAAAGCCTTTTTATACATGCTATTTTAAGACTAATATTGTTCTTCTATAATAACACTGCATATCATTTCTCACTCAGGGATTAGTTCTTCTGTAGAAAGAACATCATTGTGATGGTAATCTGAAATAGTAAATAAAGCTCCAAAGAAAATGTTATTTATTTAATTACTTCATTTTAGAAAATGGTTGGCAGTTTTCAGAATTTAAAGGCTTTAACCACTTGACAGTGCCCTCAGCAGTCCCGGATCTGCCTCTTGCTTCAACAATGTTTGGGCAGAACAGACCCAGGAACAACCCTTCCTCCAGCCTCCGCCTACTCTCCTGCGTCTTATCCAGTCACCACCTTCAGAAGCACCTCAGCCATCCTCAGCCTCTGAGACCAGCCAACACTGTTTTGTTTTTCTTACCATATCTTCTTGTTGCCAAACAACCATGAGCTCCCAAATTCATCAGAATTATTCCACCAAGGTGGAGGCTGCTGTCAACTGCCTGGCCAACGGGCACCTGCAGGCCTCCCACACCTGCCTCTCTCTGGGCTTCTGTTTCCACCACAACGATGTGGCTCTGGAGGGCGTGGGCCACTTCCTTCTCAAGTTGGCAGAGAAGAAGCTGAGGGCGCTGAGCCTCCCCACGATGAGTGGGCAAAACTCAGGATGCCATGGCAGCCGCCCTGGCCCTGGAGAGGAGCCTGAACCAGGCCCCTTTGGAGCTGCAGGCCCTGGTTCTACTCGCGCAGACTCCCCTCTCGACAACTTCCGGGAGAACCACTTCCTGGGTGAGGAGGTGAAACTCATCAAGAAGATGGGCGACACCTGACTCACCCCCGCCCCCCCCTTCCCTCCCCCTCCCCCGCAGGCTGGCCCGCCCCCAGGCTGGGCTGGGCGAGTATCTTGAGTATCTCTTTGGAAGGCTCACCCTCAAGCACCAGTAGGAGCCTTTGTGTGTGTGGGGTGGGGGGGGGCTCTGCATTCCCCTGGTGTCTGGCTTTTGCTGTAGCCTCTCACCGAAACCACTAGTCATTCCTTTAACCACCCTGAAGCTCTCTCCCTTTCATTGGACCAAATGGAAACAATAAAGCTTTTTGCAGCAATAGATAGAAGATAGATAGATAGATAGATACTTTAACCACTTAATGCTGCCAAAATTAAAATCATGGCATAGAGTCTATTTAAAAACAATTTATAGTACATTGTTTCACTTTAGTTATCATATAGCTATTAAAATAAAACAAATGGTAATGAGCACCCAAAGGGACATTTCAGTATGTCCAATAAGTGACCCAGGAACCAAAAGTACCTAATTGACCTACAGCCAATAAAATATAAAATATAGAAAGATACTGGGCCAAATATGTTTTATACACTTTATTATAAAACTATGCATAATCTACAAAAATGCTTTGTAAAAACAGCCTTATTAGTTGATACCATTGAAGAGTAACATTAATTTTTCTTTCTAACTATTTAGTATACATGTTTATCATTCAGTTCTAACATTATGTACTTCAGTTGCCGTATTTCTTTTGGGGGGCAGTGTCACATCTGGAGCCGTAAGCCATTCTGTCGGTTTGGTGATATCCAAGATTCTCTATTCTACTACAGGCTGAGTTTCTCTACTGCCTGGCACTGAGCACGCTGGCTAGTTGGCCAAACTGAACCAAATCAGTGCTACCACCTGGAACTTTAACTCTAGTTTAATGACACAATAACTTAGGGCATAAATTAAAATTTATTACAATAGTAGCCACATACATACCATAGAAATCTTGGTGAATCCTGCCAAGAAAATATCCACAATATTAAAGTATGTTGTTTGGAGCCTTGGCCAGTGTGGCTCAATTGGTTGAGCTTCAGTCCATGCACCAAAATGTTGCTGGTTTGATTCCTGGTCAGGACACATGCCCTGGTTGCAGGCTCAATCCCCAGTAGGGGGTGTGCAGGAAGCAGCTGATCAATGTATTTTTTTTCTCTCTCTCTGCCTCTCCCTTTCTCTCTCTCAAGTCAGTAAAAGCATATTTAAAATATATATATATATGTGGTATGTGTAAAATTTGTGGGTTTTTTTTGCAATGAGTCTTACGAAAAATCTGAAAAGCCTCATAATCACTCAACAGATGATACTGAATTTTAAAGAAACACTTTGTAAACATTATAACAGAATGAAGTGCAGCCTGTACTTTAGTTCTTAAATCAGGTTAGTCTATTGAATTTTAATGAATGTTTCATTCCAGATAGTTTTCATCTCAGGTATGTACATCCATTAAAATGAAGAAATCTTGCATTTTATAATTTACATTTGAAAAAAGAATTTCATTTTATTTCATAGGAAAAATATGGTCATAGATCTATCAACTCTATCCATAAATAAAATTTCCATAGGATATATGAGAAAATCCTTTTCAAACTGATAAAGAAGAAAATAATGGTTTATGTTCTCCATAACATAGATTACATTTAAACTATAATGAATTATATTCTATATTAAATCACAAAAACAAGGTTGAAAATCATAATGTATTCAGTTTCTTTTTGCATTTTAAATGAAGTATCTACTTTGGTGTCTGTCAGAAAGATTCCACAATTCTTTTTTAAATACTGAATAACACTAATAACTTTCACTGTAAACTCTCCACCAAGTTAAATGTTATGTAATAGTTAATACAGTTTCTAGTAAACTATGATTAACTGCTTTTGGATATATCCTTTAGAAATCCCCTATTTTGCCTTAAAAATGATACATTAAAAAAGGAAATAAAAAAGATATAATTATTTCTCTTGTTATGTTACCATGATTCTGAGCACTGGTGCCAATCATATTAAACTGTAGAAGGAGGATATGAGGAATTAATCTAAGTACTGGGATGCAGTATTCAGAGAATTGATGAGGATATTTAAGATGAATTTCCTAATGTGAATCTGTCAGATTGTGCCTCCCCTTACTAATGCTAAAGAGCTACTTTCTTTATGCGCAGCCCTGCCAGGTCCACAAATCACTGGAAACCCAGTGGAGGCAAATTTAGGAATCCTTTATTAATAAGCTGGACCTGTGACATTCTGTAATGATGAGCCTCCATCCCATCTGAATAGCAGCCATCTCTCTCTTCTTTATCTTAATCAGCTTAATGCATCTGAGCATTCTCGAGACTATTTTCATCCTTCAACTTTAGTATTCCATTCAATCTCCTGGAAAGCAACTAAAACACCCTTCTCTTCCCTGCCCTAAGTTTCAATCTGTACTAATTGTACAAACTGAGTTCTTATATCAATATGGGCAGAGTTGACATTCAAAGCTTTCTTCAGTATTGGAACTTACTAGGCTATTTTAATAGAGTCTTTTCTGTCCTTAAACCTCTTTCGAAAAGGCAGTGTCCAGCCTTCTACCTGAGTGCCATATGCCAATTTTCTACAGGGGGCTAGTCTTACTTTCCTGATAGATTACACTCATCTTTTCCTTACTACCCTTTCCTCAACAATGAGTTGACTTTTTTTTGGTTAAGATAAATTTAAGTCCTTTATGCTGCATTGTAAACATTTTCCTCTTGTTCTCCTCTTGGTGTATTTTTTTTCCAATGAATTCTTTAAGAATGGGAACTAGTGAGGTAGTTGAAGATATAAGTTGGACATGGGAACTGTGCTTTTTTTTGGGGGGAGGAGTGGTCTCAAGTTGATTAAAAGTTTCAGTTCTTTTAACTTTTTCCCATCGGCCTTATTTTCTAAAAGTTATTCATTTTTACAGCTCCCTGACAAACCTTCCAAGTTTTTCAAACTTCTTGTCCTATATCTGAATTCCCTATTTCTACTTCAGCTGTATTGACCTTACTGCTGTCTTGTAAGTTACTTCAAAACAATTTAAAAAGGAATTCTGAAAAATAAACAAATGCATATTTCTTATGTATTTTGGAGCTTTCATATGGCCACAAATAACTGAGGAAAAGATGACTGAGAAGAAAAATAAAATAATTTCACAATGCTAAACTCACATTAAGGAAACACATATTGTTTATCACCTATAATTTTAACTCACATAATTCTAAAGATGATGAGAGATAGGAAGAGGAAAAACACAATGTTTACATTCAAGATGCTTAGATATTTTTTAAATGTCATTACAAGAAATAAATATAATAAATGGCATAACCAAATGCTAGTCTTCCTTGTGCATTATTGTATATTATTTAGACTGCTATACTTTTATCTATACATTTGATTATTTCTGCCTTTTTCAAACCTAACAGATTGAGGAATTTGTTTGCATCTTTGCTATCACTGTTAGTAATGAATTTCCATTTAAAATCCATAAAATTGTAGCATTTATATAACTTTATTCAAGAACTAAATAATATTTAAGATCAATGATTATACCTATAATGAATGAAAAAATAATTATTTAAACATCTGTGGACATGAGACTGACTTCTGTGGAACATAACAATATTACTACTATCTTACTGGTGCTAGTTAATAACTTTTGTCTGAGTATGATTCTTCAATAATTTTCTAGTATTTCGATTACCTTAATATTCTATGCTCTGGTCTATTTAATATATTAATTTCCTGGAAATTTTCATTTAATTGTGTCACCAGAGCTACCCTTTAAATCTAAGACCAGTAAAGTTAAATGGTTTAAGTGGAACAATGCAAATATATAAGTAAAGATGACAATATTACTGTTAAGTACTCTCAAACTAATCCAGGTGACTTTTTTTTTCTTATTGCATATTATCAACATCAGGAAGATTCATAAAATAATCAGAGTCCATATATAGAAGTATTAGATTTTTGCCAGGAGGTGTAAATTTAAATATTTCCCACTGAATTACAATATTTTAGACTTTCTTTACTTTCAAATCATTTTCAGTAAGTGGGGATTTAAAATATTTCCGGCTTAAGCACTTCTGCCCTCAGGCTCAGACTCTCATTCAAGTAGATATTGATTTATACATAAACACTTAACGAGACTAGTGGAGTATCTACTTATAAAAACTTGCAGTAGTCTCCTATAACAAAACGTATTTCCACCTGATCTATTTATCTATAAATGTAAATTTTATCTTTCACGTTTCTGAAGGCAGTGTGAAGCTATTGTTAAAAACAAGCTCTGAAACCAAAAGTGCTCTATTTTTTTCCAGAAAATGTTAACAGGTGAATTCAAATGGTTATTACTTGCTTTTAAAAGAAAATCCTCAAAGTGCTCCACATTACTGAATAATCTCTTCAGAGCTTGTGGCATTTCATAACCAACACCCAGACTATTTGTAGATCTCCCCTTTTATTTGCTATTCTATCCCTTGAGCTTTCTCAATTCTAATTTTCTTTGTGACAGTCACTGGAAAATCATACATTTCATATGAAGAAGACCATGTTTGCCCTTTCATAAAAAAAAGCCAGTATATGTTGTGTTTATTTCCTCATTCTACTTAGACATTTTCAGATGTAACTACGCCCTCAGAAAGGTCTGCTCACTCATCAATGGTATTTTTTTCTGTTAGCATAGTAAAAATCTGCAATGCTTTTACTTGACAAATTCAAGAATAAAATGTCGGCACTTTATTATATGTTACATACATGTGAATGTGTGGGGAATATAATTTCTGTTGCTGCTTTTTTATCATATCATATTAACAATTATGGTTAAGAAATTAGTTAAGGAAGATTATCCTTAAGAACTTACAATTGTATCTGAATTAAAATATTGTTTGACTGACCTTTTAAAAATAAGATGTACTCCATAAAACATGTATTTTATAATTGCAAATAAAAGTACATTTAAATAGTCCAGCTTTGAAGCTCAGCACCCCTGTAAAATGTAGATTAGATGTAAATCCGGCCACGCATGTTTTAGAAGCATAGCCTAAAGCAAAAGTGTTCTTTAATTTTGTCCAACAAAAGCTTCATTTGGATCAGGTCATTTTTTTACAATGACCAGTTTTGATGTTCTCCTAACTGCTACATTCAGAACCTGCCATATTGTATAGAAACTCTATTTGGCATACATAGAATGAAAGCACTCCTGATCCATATTTCATTGTCAATATATACCCGCCTTATCTTATACCAAATTGTATAGTTGTTTGTGGACTTTTAAGACTTTTTTGTCTATTGGCTTTTTTGATTCACTATTCTTTACATTTTTTGAATGTTAAGAGTGCTATTATAAAAATAAGGTTCATTTACTATTGCGTCTTAATGTGAAACAACATATTTGGAAATATGTACAAACCACATATTATGAGGAAGGAAAATATCTAAAATCACTAACCTTTAGTAAAATCAAATGTATGGAATAGATAGAAAATCTAATTTGAAGATATATCTGTACAAATAATACAGGGTTATAGGGCTTGCTGCATATTAGAATTACATTTTGAGCACTTTAAATATTACCCAGATTACATCTGCAAATATTCTGACTCATTTATTTTTGGATGGGGCCAGAACATCTACATTTCTAAATATACCTCAATAATTTTAATATGCAGCTAGCTTTGAAAACCAATTAAATGCTTTGATAATAGGAATTAATATTATGGAATGTGGCTTATTTTTATGTAATAAAAATATAAGGTAAAGAATGACTATTCTCATGAAAGATTGATTTTATGATTATTGCTACAGTATTTGGGCAATCCTTTCTGTGGATCCTGACAGTAGAGAACACAAACATATACCTGAATTTGACTAATTAAGTAACATAATTTGAAAAGAAAAATGTCTCTTAAGTCAATAGAAAGAGCTTCTAGACTGAAACTTGATGCGTAATATTAACAAAACAGAACATAACACAGAATGGAAGTAAGGTAAACAGAATAATAGCCCCTGACCTCTCAAAATGCCAAAGTGCTATACCTTGAACCTCTGAATATGTTATTTTACATGACAAAAGGGTGGTAAAATTGCAGATAGATTAAAGCTGATAATCACCTGACTTTATAATACAAAGATTATCCTGGATCATTTGAGAGCACCTAGTATAATCACAAGGGTCCTTAAAAATGGAAGATGACGGCAGAAGAGGAGGTCAGAGTGATGCAAGAGGAGAAGGATTTGACCTGCTGATTTTGAAGATGGAGGAATGGAGCCATGAGCCAAAGAATGCAGCAGCCTCTAGCAGGTAGAAAGGCAATGAAGTATATTCTCCCCTAGAACCTCTAGAAAGGAATGTGTCCTTGCAGACACCTTGATTTGAGCTCAGGAAGACACATTTCAAACTTCTAATTTAGAGAAGTGTGAAATAATAAATTTGTATTATTTTATACTACAAAGTTTATGATAATTTCTAACAGCAGCAACAGAAAAGTAACACAGTAAATAGTCATACTACTAAAGTAGGGACCAGGGAAAGAAAGGTTGCCAATGTATAGCACATATTCTGAGGAAGAGAGTGAAGTTTAATCTGAAAGCATGTGCAATCTAGGCACTAAAGAGATGCTTTTTCTTTCGAGGAATAGTCCAAGAATTTGCTAAGACTATATAAAGTATCACTTAAGAGTACTTTCTTCACTTTTCTCTTCTTTTCACTTCTCTCCTCCCCTCGCCTCGCCTCCCCTCCCCTCTCCTCACCTCTCCTCTTCTCTCCTCTCCTCTCCTCTCCTCTCCTCTCCTCCCCTCTCCTCGCCTCTCCTCTCCTCTCCTCACATCTCCTCTTCTCTTCCTTCCCTCCCGCCCCTTCACTTGCCTTGTCTTCTCTTTTCCTTGCCTTCTGTTCTTTCTTCCTTCCATCTATCTTTCTCTCTTCCTTTCTATTCTATTATCTGTACACACACACACACACACACACACACACACACACACACACACACTTTAATGGCTAATTTAATGTCCCATGTAACTTTTCTCAGAAAGGGTAACCTGGATAGACAACACATACAATTCTGCTTCTAGAGGAAAATTGGCAAATTAATATTCAGCTATAAATTAAACTGTATGAGGTTAGCCAGTGAAAGTTACTTACTTTAATTCTCAAAAACATTCGTCCATGACTAAAATTTTCTACTTTTAGTAGTGGAATTTTATCAACAAAGCAGATGTGTGATCATTTTTATTTTGACACGTGAAATTCTGTACAAAAATATCAGTCCATTTTTAGATACTTTGATGTCTTACTGCTCATATGGATATTGACTATCAATTTATAGAATACTTTTATAATGCATTAAATATTCCCCTTTTACACCCAAACAGATACTCTGTTTTTTTACCTCTTCTAGTACTTTCAGTACATATGCTTAGTTGGCTTTATTTTTTTTATTTACAGTCTCACAATTCTTTTTTTTTTTATCATATAGATAGGACTTAGCTTCAAAGGCAGAGACAGGCGACATTGATACTTTTTTGAATCTTTCAACATACTGTAAAAAGGACACAGGTTTGCTCTTCTTTTGTTAGCTTTCATGTTGCCCCTGATAGTAGTAAGTCAATGGAATTACTACATATACAAATAGAATTTATAACTGAAAAATGGATTGATAATTGGTTACTAGGAATGAGTTGAGGAGCTCTCAAAATATATCTTTCTTGTGTTTCTTTGGTTACTGGTATTGTGATTCTTATTTTTGTGATTATAATGAACATAAACCTTGTCATACAGTAATGAGCAACAGGAATTGCATGAATCAGATAAATTAGAATCAGTGTGACATTGTACATTCTGATATTTAGTGGCTCCTAAAATCCTCTCTCCAGTTGTATGTTAGGGTAAGTGCTTACTGTTGGCCATAATGACTGATTCAAGATTCACCTGATTCACTTTTCCTGTTTTTCCCTCTAGTGGAGTGACGGCTGAATTGCAAAATAATCATAGAATGGCAAAGTCCAAGTAGAAAATCAGTCACCACACCTGAGAGACAACTATGATTCGTGGTGAGACTCATTGTCCCCCTACTAATATTTCTATTGGGCACCTACATCATTCAGGCCGTACTAGGCTCTGGACATTCAAAGAGGCATGAGAATCAGTTAACTCTGCTGTTGCTCTCCACTCCCCAGAGATTTTCCTTATCATCCACACTGTATTCTGTACATGCCTCTCCACTTCTTCATTATTGTTTCCCAGGAATAATACTTTTTGAGATTATCAGCCCTCTTGAGCAGAATTTGTTCATATATTCTGTCAATGTGTTAGGGACAGAAATAGAATATTGGGGGCTAGCTTTCATTATAAGAAATATTAACTCTGCTTTGTTAACCATGATTGTTCTTTTCTGATTAGAGAAAGCACATTCTAGCCTGGCTGAGAGTTGTATGCCATGGGACTTGGGAGTTACCATCAGAATGCAGTCTGTCCTCCTTTCCTGAAAACTGCCTATCATTATGGAAAGATTTACAACCTCGTCGCTGAAATAATCTAGTCTCTGAGGCAAACGCTCTTTGCAACCCCCAACCCCTATTGCCTATAACCTGGTCCCAGGGGCACCTGAAAGCGCTCACCCTCTGTGAACCCTTCCCTCTAGCCCCCATTGCCTGTACCTGTAACGATTATACCGTGCCAACTTTCTCGTGTCTGTAATTCTTACTTTCCCACGTAATCTTTGTCCTTCTATCCAATATAACAGCTGGTTTATGAGGAGAGGCAGAGTGGATTTTTGTGGATGACCTGCTGCTGTCCCATACTGTCAGTATTATTGGAATAAACACTCATATATGATTCCACCCTGTCTCTGCTTAATTGGCTCAAGTAGCGACAGGCAGCTTGGACCTCTTGGTTGTCTGGTTACAAATGTGCTTCTCTCTCTCTCTCCAGAATCATTTTTCTCTTACATTCTAACACTCTTTCCTTATTATTTATTCCAAGAGGCTATAGGCACTTGAGCCCCATACTATTTTAACTCCTTAAATGGTTTCTTTCTATTGATGATAATTAAGTCTAGATGTTGTCAATTCTTTTTCCTGACCCCCGGATTTGAAAGATAAATTGTTTATCAGGTCAAATAAAAAATTGTCAGATTATTACCTATTAGAATGTGAGGTTTTTCTTTGTTTATAACAAACAACTTCTTTTTAAAAAATTCTTTATTGGGAGTTCCATTTTCAGTTTTTTGAGGAAACTCCATACTGTTCTCCACAGTGGCTGCACCAGTCTGCATTCACACCAGCAGTGCACGAGGGTTCCTTTTTCTCCGCATCCTCGCCAACACTTGTCGTTTGTTGATTTGTTGATGATAGCCATTCTGACAGGTGTGAGATGATACCTCATTGTTGTTTTGATTTGCATCTCTTGGATAATTAGTGACGTTGAGCATGTTTTCATGTGTCTCTTGGCCTTCCTTCTGTCTTCTTTTGAAAATATTCTGTTTAGGTCCGTTGCCCATTTTTTTATTGGATCATTTATCTTCCTTTTATTAAGTTGCATAAGCTGCCTGTAGATGTTGGAGATTAAACCTTTATCAGTGATAGCATTTGCAAATATGTTCTCCCATGCAGTGGGCTTTCTTGTTGTTTTGTTGATGGTTTCTTTTGCTGTAAAAAAGCTTCTTATTTTGATATAGTCCCATTTGTTAATTTTCTCTTTAGCTTCCATTGCCCTAGGGGCAGTGTCAGTGAAGAAGTTCTTTTGGCATGTCTGAGATTTTGTTGCCTGTGGATTCCTCTAGTATTTTTATGGTTTCCTGTCTTATGTTTAAGTCCTGTTTGACCCAGTAATCCCACTCCTGGGAATATATCCAAAGAAACTAGAAACACCAATCAGAAAGGATATATGCACCACTATGTTCATAGCAGCACAATTTACCATAGCTAAGATTTGGAAACAGCCTAGGTGCCCGTCAGCAGATGACTGGATCAGAAAACTGTGGTACATCTACACAATGGAATACTATGCTGCCATAAAAAAGAAGGAATTCTCATCATTTGCAGCAACCTGGATGGAATTGGAGAACATTATGCTAAGTGAAATAAGCCAGTCAATGAAAGAAAAATACCACATGATCTCACTCATTTATGGATAATAAAGAACATTATAAACTGATGAACAAAAAGATAGATACAGAGACAGTAAAGCATCACACAGACTTTCAAATTACAGGGGGAAAGTTAGGGAGTGGTGGGGGAGATAAGAAATCAAACGAAGGACTTGTATGCATGCATATAAGAATAAACAATGGACGCAAAACTCTGAGGGGTGAGGGCATGTATGGGTGTGGGGTGGGGGGGCAATGGTAAGATATGTACACATATAATACCTCAATTAAAAAAAATGTCAAAAAAATAAAAAATAAATAAAAAAGAAAAAAAAATTCTTTATTGTTTAAAGTATTACATGTCTCCTTTTCCCCCCATTGACCTACAAACAATTTCTTATACTAGGTGTTTATTATCATTCATTTATATGTTTTACTCATTCTTTCTTTCAACCGATGTGTATCAAATGCCAACTAATTTCTAGGCATTGAGTTAAACTTTTCTGTTCTATCCTGTGGTATGAAAGGAGATTCCTTCCTCCACAGCTTACATTAAGATGGCTTATTTTTAATCATAAGTGAAAAAAAAGCTAAAATTTGTCACATATTTCTTTGACTAAAAATAAACATTTATTTCTCTTTGTTTGTTGTTTTGTAGATATACCCAGAGGCGTTGAGCACATTTTTGTAAATGAAAAGTAAGTCTGTGGGGTGTTGATAACAAACAAGATAATTGCCAACTATACCACATGTATCTGGTAGGAAGGCTGGTTTATCTTTAATTGTAGGCTTTTCCTAGTTTAGTTAAAAATAAAAATAAACCCACTAATATTTCTGCCTGGTAACTTTTATATTTGAATATAAGACTGGATGGCATAATTTTCAATTTTTTTAACCAATGCATTTTTATGTATCAAAGCATATTATATTGATTAATGAAATAAAAGACTGGGACCCAGATGAACAATGTTCAAAATTACTATTTTCTATTTTAAAACATGTACAAAATGTTAGTTTTATTGAGCCTTAGAATCCTGACAGGGGAAGACGTTGGATAAAATATAAGATTCTTTTGAATTTTTTATGAAGTTCTTAAACATTTCTAGCTAAATATTTTGAATATCCAATTAACACAAGCTTCTCCAACTTATAATGAACAAACCCTAAGTCATGTGTCTTTTAAGTTTATTAATAATTGAGGAAAACATAAGACTATACAAATGTCATAGGTCAGGTAGAGACTTAACACAATCTAGCTTTTTAATTTTTGCTAAAATACCATAAACCCTAGCTTATATATATATTTAGTAAGTGTATGATGTTGGCAGAGATACTTTATAAATCATTTAAAATATTTAGAGTTATCTACTACTTAAGGCAGCACTACACATGACAGAATTTAAACAAAGCACTTGCATTAGGCCCTATTCAGGTTTCCCAGTGGAATGTCTGGGACTGTGTGATCTCTGTGAAAAATAAATATTATTCTATTCCCTGAAGTGTGTCTTTAAGAATCAATCACAAGAGCATCCAATTGCATCTCATGGTTAACCACAATTAAAACTTCCAACAGGGCCACACGTGACTGGGGTCTAGCAGGATGACATACAGAGTTTCTCTAGCAAACTTAGATAATAAACAAAAAATATCAATGTTAAGAGTACTTGGGAATTTAATTATAGCTTTTCCCTCAATGTTACTGAGAAGTTGAAATTCTGAATTTGAAATTATGGAATAAAAATAGCACAACAGGCTTGGCCGGTGTGGCTAAGTGGTTGAGTGTCGACCCATGAACCAGGAGGTCTCAGTTTGATTCTGATGAGGGCATGCCTGGGTTATGGGCTCAGTCCCCAGAAGGGGGCCCACAGGAGGCAGCCAATCAATGATTCTCTGTCATCATTGATGCTTCTATCGCTCTCTCCCTCTCCCTTCCTCTCAGAAATCAATAAAAAAAATATTTTAAAAAAAGAAAGAAATATATAAAATAAACATATTTTTAAAATGGCACAACAACTTGCCAAGATTTTGTGGGGACAATATTTTTAAAGACTAGGACAGTATGCTGATAAAATAGAGAAGGCAGGAAAAGATATTAGAAAAATACTAATTTTAAAATTACACAGTCAGTTTTCAAGGTAGTTCAATGGACCTTAATTCTTATGGGGGATGACTCTTAAAGATTTGCACTGAAAACATACATATATGATATCCTGGGTCCATACAGAATAATTAGGAAGATTTGGTAGTAAAGATAGATTTAGATGTAATCTAGGAACAGTGTCAAAAGATGACCTTTTACTTGATATGTCTTTTAGACCCAGAATATCAATGACGCATATGTCATTCTATGGTAATGTCCATCTATTCCTGCACTCAATTATGTGAAAAACTAGCTAAATTATTTGTCTGTGCTATACATCAATAGTGATGCTTCTGTCTGTTAAAAGTTAGTCATTGAAACATTTTTTTTATTTCTCTTTATTGTGATATACTTTAAAATAATTTGATCTTTTCTCAGATATATAAATTTATCTAAAAAGTGGCAACTTGGGAACAATGTCATGAACAATGAATGTTTGTCTCTTATTGTTCAAGTTGTTACAGAAAATACTGTACTGGATTCCAATAACCATTTCTTTCTTGAGCTGCTAATAGTTTTCTTGTCCTCCTTCTCCAAATTTCTTATTTAAGTGTATCTGTAGTTTGTGAGTTACTCAAGTCTGGCATAACAAAAAAGATTCCAGTGAAACTGAGTCTACAGTCCTCAGGAACATTTGTTTCAGACAAGATTTATTTCTGGCTTTGGCATAAACAGGCCATTACTTCCATCCTTCTGTCTTGTATTTGTAAATTTTCAATAATTCTGTCATATAATTAAAAAATGGTAAAATAATAAAACATTTCCCCTCATTATTTTATTTAAAAAATGTTTTAACACTCATAAAATTTGAACAGTAAATATCCATGAAAAGACCAACTAGATTCTATTGTAAATATTTTACTATATTATCTGTACCATATGTTTATCTTTTTATCCATCCATTAGTCCACCTTGGTTTTTTATACATCACAAATGAGTTGCTGACATCAGTATACTTCACTCCTTAACATTTCAGTATATATGTCACTGATAGCTCATTAAAATGTTTTTCCACATAAATTCTGTTTCTTTAGCAATATGCTATCAAAAATATATTTTACT
The DNA here is from genome assembly GCF_027574615.1 of Eptesicus fuscus. NCBI lineage: Eukaryota > Metazoa > Chordata > Mammalia > Chiroptera > Vespertilionidae > Eptesicus > Eptesicus fuscus. The sequence continues at coordinate 30,464,986 of NC_072482.1, read as the reverse complement.
TGTTTTTCTTACACATATTTTCTCTTTAGAATGTTGTTCTGAAATCTTTTTAAAAACTATGACTAGTTTTTATTATTTAGACCTTAATAGTGTAAAATTATATTGAACACTTGAATGATGCATGTCCAGTAAATAGTAGTTCTCCATAATTTTTATTTGTTTGAGATTTTTCTATTTTTTAATATAATTGGAAATGCTTAATTTTACACTAAATGTATTATAAAAACAGTAAGACCAAGCTCATCATGTTTTCTTTTTTAAAAAAATATATTTTATTGATTTTTTACAGAGAGGAAGGGAGAGGGATAGAGAGTTAGAAACATCAATCAGCTGCCTCCTGCACATCTCCTACTGGGAATATGCCCACAACCAAGGTACATGCCTTTGACTGGAATTGAACCTGGGATCTTTTAGTCTGAAGGCCAATGCTCTATCCACTGAGCCAAACTGGTTAGGGCATCATCATGTTTTCTTAAAGCAAACAATATATCAATATGTTTTACACTGCTCAAGTAATGTATACTGTTATTTACAACAAATAATATAAAATTGATCCAATCCTAAGTCATTTCAAACTAAAAGTTTATTTAGCTCAAAACATTTACTAGAAACTACAAATGGATTAGACTATTTTTTAAATCTCAAAAAGTGTCATTTAATAAACTACCTCTACAAACTGACATATATGGCTTTCAACTGAAAAAAAAATCTATTTTAGTTTGGATATTATTTTATCTTAAGGAAAATAAAAATATTCCTCTTACTCTAACTTTATCAAGATTCCATTATGTCTTACTAGAGGCCCGGTGCACGAAATTCGTGCACTGGATGTTTGGGGGGGAGGTCCCTAAGCCTGGATCTCAAGAAGGCCCAGGCCAGGCCGAGGGACCCCACCTGCACACTATCGGGGCTGGGGAAGGACACGGGAGGTTGGCCAGCTGGGGAGGGACTGCGGGCGGGCTCTAGGGCATGTCCAGCCCATCTCGCTCGGTCCTGATTGGCTGGACCACAGAAGGAAGCTAACCTACCAGTCAGAGCGTCTATCCCCTGGTGGTCAGTGCATGTCATAGCGAGCGGTTGAGCATATCATTAGCATATTATGCTTTGATTGGTTGGCTGATCAAATGGCCAGATACTTAGCATATTAGGATTTTATTATATAGGATTATCTACATATTTTTTCTTTGTTGTTAGATTATGCAATGGGTCAAATAAGTATTAGAGACAAAATTACTAAATATAAAATGAAGCAAGGTTTTTGAGCCTATGTTGGACAATTATTATATCTTATTTCTTTCATATAACATTGCAAATATTGTAAAGTTATCAAACTATAATTTTCAAAGTAAATAAAAAGTATATATATATACAAAGTTGATTTTTTAGTAAAGACTTAATCTTGTATTTTCTACCTTATATCAATACTGTTCAGAAGGAACCAATTCAGTAAAACTCAGAATTTTAGATTATTATCTAAAATTTAAATAATGACTCCTATTTCCATATAATGGAAAAAAATAAAACAATATGTAATAAATTTTATTGGCCCTCTTGCTAAACATATGGAAACATATGGAAATCTAAATCAAATGATAAGAAGTAAACCTCATTATGCATATTTTTAATCTACAAAGAGCATGGGGGTGGGGGGGACATGGAGGGGAATTCATAGTAAATAAACCAATTTCAACCATTAGTTTCACAGACGCTTAAACTGCCAATAAACTCTCTCCTCTCACGAGCTCAAAAATATTCTGATTTTAATTCAAGTTTGAGCTGTAAAATCTACATTAGTCTTGGTCTATACAGATATTCCCATTTTTGCTTACTTCAAAGTTGACATTAGGAATATTTGTCCCAGATTTCCCTAGTTTAGACCTGCAGTTGTCTCAGATATGGGCTGCAGGCAGTAAACAAATGAGGGAAGCAGCTGATTATAACAACAAAAAATCAAGTAATCCCCATGAAAATAACAACTGATTGTTGGTTGGTGAATCTGTGTTGTAAATATGAATAAAACTTTGGGAAATAAGAAAAACGTCTTTTTGAAGGGAATAGCACTTGTTGAATATATAATGCGGTGATATTGATTCAGTGTTGTTGAATCAATAGAGGTCAGAAATCTATTTTTTGTGAGATAGGAGTTTTCCAACTTAATTGTAAACAACTAATTAAATTTAAAAATACAGAAAAAGAAACCAACAACGAACATCAATGATCAATCAAAACTCGATTGCTTGATAGATAAAATCTGAGGGCCAACAATACTTGACTTCTTGTTCAAATTAAGGAAAAAATTCTGCTGCTTCTTGCTCCCTAAAGTCCTTATTCTAAGTACAACTATTTTTCTAAGGAATAAAGGTGTGCCCCATTTCCTGAGTATGATTATTAGGAAGAGATGAGTACACGCAATATGTAACTCTCTTTGAGCAGTCTTCAAAATGCATCAAGTTCTTCCCAGCTGGTGTGGCAAAGCGGTTGAGAGTTTACCTATGAACCAGGAAGTCATGATTCCATACCCGGTCAGGGCACATGCCTGGGTTGGGGGCTCTCTACCCAGTGTGGGGCATGCAGGAGGCTTCCAATCAATAATTGTCTCTCATCATTGATGTTTCTCTCTCTCTCTTTCTCTCTGAAATCAATAAAAAATATTTTTGTAAAAAATGCATCAGGATCAGATATCCCCAGTCCTCTTGAGGATGTATGGAAACACTGCTGGTGGCTCCACCCTTGCTGCTACTGTGCCATGCTCTGTCCCTTTCCCTAAACCTTGGAAATGGTTTCACTCTCCTTCCACACTGATCTTGGGTGATGGCAGTTCTTTCCTCTTGAAATAATTTGCCAGCAGCCAAAGGAAGAATCCAAGCCCATGGCATGTGGAACATAACAATGATATAGACTTAAATTTTTTGTCTAAATTAATTGAAAATATTTTTTTCACTGAGTAGGTAGCAAAAGTTAAGCCCCTCAATGACTTTCTCTGACTTTACATTGACATGAGAATTCTGTTTGTTGTGGATATTGCTATGAGAGTTACATTTGCTTCATTCATGTAGGTTCCTCTTATCTAGAGACTCTACACATGTAGGTCATTTTGATGGGCTCTGCACACTACAGTATGAGCTAGTTTATTTGAAGTCATTTTAGAGGAGAACAAAAATATTGTATAAAACATCTTCTCTGTCACTATTTAGAATCATGAATATTTTATACTCTGGAAAGGGGAACATCTGGAAAGATGTTCTAATTGCAGATTTCAATTCTGACTTTGTCACAGTGACTCCAATTCAATAGCATTTGCACATTTCATTTACATCAAACACTCACTACATAACATTAATATCTTTTTATGTCAATAGATATTACAGATATAAGAGTAACTTCATTTTTCTAGTGCCTAGTACCTCCAAATACACTGCCAGGAGCATCATACCAGGTTTGTTTGATAAAATGTGGTTCAAAATCTGAACATTTTTGATAAATATTTTTCTGACCCTTCTAGCTTTTTGTGCTGTTTAATTTGTTAGTGTGTGCTAAGGAGCATGTATATCTTGCTGGTATATTACTTTCATGGCCTAAGAAATCACATACTCCCAATGGAATAAAATTTTAGAATACTAGTCTTTATATGGAGTATTTCCAAAAAGTGACTTCATTATTCCTTTGACTCTATAATATGGTGTAATTTTATGCCCTTAAGTCATGTGATACATGCTCAGTGTGCTAGCCAAGGAGATGCTCTTCAGCTATCTCCCTGAACATATGTCTCTCAGGGAGAACACCTTTTTTTAAAATCTAAAATGCTCTGTTAGTTTCAAAACAGCTTCATTAAAACCTCTATTACCTCATGTTCCTTTGAGCACGGAAAACATATCCTGGAGGTCAGGTCCCATGAAGGGTGACTTTTTTTTGTAAGACAACCGCAGACTCAAATGCAGTTATAAACATCTCCATTTAGATCATATTGAACAAACTTGAATCCCATCTTGAACCAAAAGTAGTTAAATCCACAGACAGGTTGAACAGTAATTTAAAATTACATGTAGTAAGGGATGTAGGCAAATCCATATGATTCTGCTCAAATTAATATCAAGTATCTGCTTCAGATAACTTTGTGTAATATCATTCTTTATGACACTATAGTTAAATCATTTTTATTAACATGCTTCTAAATGGAATATCATAATATTACTCCTCATCTCAAAATTTTTATGAATACTCTATTATGTACATAAATTTTGCTGTACCCCAAATAAGATGCAATAAATATAGTAGCACATTCTTTTTCTATTGAGCAATTGAAGAAAATGTGTTAAGGCTAAAGCTGAATCCATATTTTTCACAGTTAATATGTGAAGATATTATTCATACTTACCTGGAAATACATGAGAAAGGTGATTCAAATCAAAACAGATCTAAGACTTAGTCGTCAGGAATTTTACCAGTCTATTCATTAAAATAAATTAGAAATTAAAATTAAAACCACAAGTAAACTTGTATATAATATATCTGAGATAAGGAATTGTATAGACACTGTACTGATTGGATTCACACCCTCTTACCCCCTCCAGACTGAAGGGCTTATTAACTCAGCTTCCAGAGAGTGGCTGGCTGCCTTGCGCAAGGTCATGCCTGTTTCCCATGGGCTTCTGCATTCAGTGACTGTCTGATAGAAGAAGATCAAGCCTCTTTGACTGTCAGAGGTCTAACCTCCTTCTCCAGCTTCTCCTTTCCTTCTCACCAACTCAGAGCAAATACATGATGGATGCTCAGTAAATATTTGCTGAATGAAGTAAAGTGAATGTAGATTGTACATGGAGTGGTGCTCAGGCTTTGAATTATTTTCATTTTGACTTTATCTAAAAGTTCATCAATGATCTCAGATAGATCATATAATATGATGTAATAGAATTAATTTAAATCAATATCTTTATATGCTTCTATGTTTTGAAGGTTTAGCTAAAAAACGATCTCCTGATTATAGTGAAGTGGGGAATTTTAAGCACCTCAGTCACAAACATAAAAATATGGTTATTTCCAATTCTACCATTAGAAGTTATGATCAAGTTATGCTTAATTAAAGAGAGAGATAAAGAGAGAGAGAGAGAGAGAGAGACCCTTCATACAAGTAATTCCATATTTAAAGCTGGTTTTATCTAAATGTTCATTTATTTATCTAATAGTGATACTTTAAAGTTTTTGAAATGATGGAAAACTTCAATTAATCACATCAACTGTGTGACATTAAAGCATTTTTAAATAATGAAAGAGTTTAAATTTGAGGTTGAACATTTATTTTGCGATATTATAGATGTTTCATAAACCTTCCTGTTCTGGAGTGAAATTTTGCTGAAAGTAAAAGATAATCCTTCAGGTGTAACATCTGTTACCATGGATATAATAACATTCTCATTCAGCAGGAACAGCTGTAGCAACTGCCAGGTCTTCTCTCTGGAGGAAGGCACCCTGGGAAAGAAAAGGCCCTGTAGAATTACCATAGGCTAACACCGAGCGGAAGAGCTATCCTGTTCAATAAGTGTGTGTACATGTGGCAAAGTTAGATTTTTTAGTTAGTTTCTTGACATTTACAGATGTCTTAGGTAGCAAGTGTTTCTTCTGATAAGACATTAAAGTAATAAATGGTAAATTTTATATTATTGGTGTGTGCTCCTGTTCTTATTGTTCTATTCTTATTGCTCTCCTTACATTGTGAAATGCCATTCCCCAAATTACTCTATATCATGCCTTTTAGATACACAGAGCAACATATCCATTACTACAAGGTTATGTTTACAGTAATACAAAACGCTGCATGTTTAGTTATACAAACTTTGTATCTTAGGCAACATGGAAGGAATACTGGGCATTGTGGGAATTGTAGGTTCTTCATGGAGCTTTTAGTTAAAATTTTCCAGCTTAGGGTAGAGACTTCTAATATTTTTTTCACATCCAGTTCTCTATTTCTTCTAGGTGAGTGAGGGAATTACATTTCCATGCACTGCTGTAATTAGATAGAGGCATGCGACTATCTCTAGTTACTGAGTTTTGAGCAGAAGTAACATGTATCACTTCCAGGACAAAGCATTCAGTTGATGGTTTGACACCTGCAGTGCTCCTTTTCCTGCTGCATTGGCCCTTTAAGGGCACCACATTTGCAGATGGTGCAGCAGCAGCATGGTGGAGCCTCTATAAAGAGAGAATTCTGAGAGCCACTTGAAGGAAAAGTACCCTGGGGGGATATTCAGACCCACAAAACCCTTTTTGAAAAATCAATCTCGCTGTGTAAATCAGTGGGATTTTGTGGTTGTGTGTTACCACATCGTAATCTATCCTATCCTGACTTTTGCAGGTAGCAAAAATATATTAGCCAATGTTTATTTAAATTTAACAATAATATATATATATATATTTATTGATTTTTTACAGAGAGGAAGAGAGAGGGATAGAGAGTTAGAAACATCGATGAGAGAGATACATCGATCAGCTGCCTCTTGCACACCCCCTACTGGGGACGTGCCTGCAACCAAGGTACATGCCCTTGACCGGAATCGAACCCAGGACCTTTGAGTCCGCAGGCCGACGCTCTATCCACTGAGCCAAACCGGTTTCGGCAATAATATATTTTAAGGAAAGTTACCTCTATAAAATTATACAGTTATTTTATGTGTTAGAAGTCAAATTTACATTATGAAAAAAAGTGTTTCCTTTTAGATTTTTTTCATTGAATATTATGGATACACATACTTACAGTTATCTATTTAACATTTCTGGTTTATCTGTCACTATTTCTCAAGTTTATTCTGTTAATATTGCCAACTAATATATCCCAATGCTATCATTATTCCACAGTGTTAGCTTGTCCTTTTACAAGTTCTTCTGGGAAATAACTAAACAGAAAACATTATCAAATTATACATCTAATAAAGTTAAGCAGATATCATGACCTCTTCTACCCTGTTTCCTCAGGATTAAATTTTTAAATTTTTTCAGCTTTTAAAATGATTGCATCTATTCTTGTTTTATATGTTGAAATTCCAGTTGCACTTTGCATACAAAAACAAACAAACAGAGAAAGCCACACCAACAAACAAACACATAGTAGAACTGAGATTAGAATAAACTGCTTCCAGGTATGAATACATGCATTGTCAACTCCCCCCTTCCCTCGACAAATACATGAGTGTGATTAATTAGATAGAAATGAAAGCCATAGATTTTTAAAAAATAAAGACTAATCTAGTCACTATAGACTTGATGATAGATTTTTAAACTACACACTAAGACTCATGGTCTGAAGACTACTTTTATGTTTTTGTGAAGTTATTTATATGAAATATATTGAAATTACATAAAACTAAAATACACAATATGAATTTAACAAGATATCCTAGTTATAAAATAAAGTAAATGTAACTAAGATTATCACAGAAAGTGTACTATTTATCCTAACAGTATATCATGCAAAAATCATATAATATATGCAAATGATAATATAGGTAACCCATATGATAATTCCTTATTTATAATATCCATGAAATAGATAAGTAATAAACTGTGATTGTGTTCAAATGAGATAATAGGAGGGAATGAGTTCTTCAGACCTGAGGCAGTAGTAGTCATCAAATTGGTCTTTATTGCTGTATCGGGATTAGAGAAAGCATCATGTAATCAAGACAATTTCTTAATCTACTTTCAAAACATGAGTCTATTAAGAGTTAAAATATGATTTTTATAATGTTAAATGGTATTTGGTTTGATATTCAAACACTCTCTGAATCTCATTTGCCAATACTTCTTTTCCTATGAGATTTCTGAGGGAGCTTATACAAATAAGGAGTCATAGCATAATGGGGGGAAAAGACCATGTTATTGTTAGATGGAGAAGTGCTTGATAGTCTAATGTAGAGTCTGGTAAGTTTAGGTTTCAGAAAATTTGTAGGGCAAGCCAGCAGACAGACAGGACTTTATGCTTCAGTCTTGAGGCAGCATTTTGTCTCTAGGAAACATCAGTTTTTGCTTTTAAGGCAGTTCAGCTGATTGGATAAAGAAGTAATCTTTACTAAGTCACCTGGTTTAGCTGTTATCTGAATTTATAAAATACCATCACAGTAACACCTAAATTAGTGTTAAATAACTGGATACTATAGTCTAGTGAAGGTAACACCTAAAACTAAACATATAACACCAAATCTAAATCTCGGTAACGTAATACTGTTAGGTTAGACACTTGGTATAAGGAGTGGAAGCAATCATTAGTTTAACTAAGAGTGCTTAAAACGAAGAGCTCTATATGATTAAACTGTTCTGGAGCTGAACCAAAAACAGAAATAAGGGAACCTTTCAGACAGTCATAAATACAAACACAATTTGTGCAAAGATGCTAACCTGTCTATTCCCAAACATGACACATCTTAACCTTTATAAATTGACCGAGCAGAGAGCAACCGATCCTCCCTTAGAAAGAAGAAAGGAGGATGGAGTGAACAGAAAGTTGGAAATTTTTCTCTCCACAAGCCCTTGTGTAAATCCACTTTAGAAATGGCAGCTCTAACATAGGCTATTGAAGCACTGCTCACATCCCATTAACACTCATCATCCCTGAGCATGCCAGAGTTTCCTACTAAGGAAGTGCCAGGCAGTTGACATCACTGGGAATAGTTCTCAAGTAATGACAGAGAGGTCAAAGGATAAATACCTCAGATCCTTGTTTCTGTGTCACTCTCCGGTATGGTCTGCCCCATCTCTCAGAGCTCCCCAGGGGGAATGCACCCCTGCTGCCCAGTGAGAACCTAGTCTGTAGTGGTTTCCTCTCTGTAGTGGTATCCCCTCTTTTTGTGTGTCACTTCCCCACACTCCTACCTGCATTTCCTGGGATTACCTTCCCAATAAACCACTTGCAGCAGAATTTTTGATCCAGATTCTGCTCTGGGGAGACATCAAGAATGGGATTATAAATCTAAGACAAGGACAGATGCAATTCTTCACATAATATTATTAAAAAACATTGAAAAATGCTGCGTTAAAGAAACTGGTTATCCCTACATAATTGAGCATACTCTAAATTTATTTAACCACAGAAAACATCTTTTCATATTATCCAAACAAACTAGAGTTTTATGTATTAAACTTTGAGAACTGCTGTCCTAGAAAAAAAAATTGAGTGTATTTATCCATAATCCTTAATTATTATGATTATTATTTTTATTAAAAATATATATGTAGCACTTTTCTTATTACTCATGCAATTTTCAAAATTAAACAGAGCTTCTAGATTGATGGATTTATTTATATTTAATGTTCCTCTAGTGAAAGTCTTTCTAGGCAAGGCAAAACATGCAGAAGCCCTACAATTAAGGATATTAATATAATATACATTAATGCATAAACATGAAAAAAAATCTGTGTGGAAAAATGCTGTTACATCCAAAGATAAATTGGAAAGAATTATTTACAAATTGTACCTCAAAAACATAATTTTCTTTATATAAAAACTCTATATTAAATCTGTAGAAAGAAAAGTTCAATTCCTAACACATAAGATGGGGAAAAGATATAAAGGACAATTAATAAGAAAGAAATACTTTAAAATATAGAAAGATGCTTAACCACATCTTATAACAACAACATACACACAAACTGTAAACATATTTAGGTGACATTTTCTTTTATGTGAATGTCCCACGCTCAATAACTTGATGCTATTATCATCCAGGCCTTATAAGAGTGTAAGCTGGAACAATGCCCTTAGAATAAAACATGGCAATATCAGTAAAATTCCACTTTTAGGAATGTATTTACAAGTAAACTTACTTGTGTAAAAAATGTATTTATAGGAATATTCATTGAACCATTAATAGAGAACTTGGGACCTTGCCAGTTTGGTTCAGTGGATAGAGTGTTGGCCTACTAACCAAAGGGTCCCAGGTTTGATGCCAGTCAAGGACACATACCTCGGTTGCAGGCTCCTCCCTGGCCCTGGTCAAGGCTCATGCAGGAGTCAACCAATTGATGTGTTTCTCTCACATCGATATTTCTCTCTCTGTCTTTCCCTCTCTCTAAAAATCAATGGGAAAAAAATCCTTGGGTGAAGATTAAAAAAAAATAATAATAAATTTAAAAAATAGAGAACTTGATAAAATATAATAATCCTACATTTGAACACTATGTAGTCATTATAAATAATGAAATACAATTTTATAATTGTGATTATTATATGCAAGATATTGGTACTAATCATTGTTTCTTAGAAGAACTACGAGATTGGTAAGTTGTGGAATGGAAACATCTTTTTTATTCTCTATCCATTGGACCTTTGGACCATTTGAGATTTTTGTTCCCCTGTGCCTGCATTATTTTAGGGGAAAAATGTCTTTGTGATGTCATTCAACAAATGTCTGTTGATTAGCTATCTGAGGAAAAAAAATAGAAAAAGAGAAATGTTTTTCTCATTTGGTTTTCTTTAACTCTCTTTAGTACTTATATTTCCTTGATCCCATTTGCCTATATTAGATAAAGAGGAAAAAAACAGAGTTCGAAATGTGAAAAATCACATGGTTATATTTTTCCAATTAGAATTACTCATGGAAATGGCATGCTTTGAAAGTCAGCTATAGCTAGACACCAGGTCCTGTGCTAGGTAGGAGGAGATTCAGAGACAACTGACACTGTTCTCAAGCTCTCAAGGTCAATGGCATCTCTCAGCTATGTAAAGGATCCCAGAGATTAAGCAATTTTTCACACCCTTTAATTCAACGTACACAACACATTGAAGTCTTTCTGCATGGAAAAGATTATGTTAGGTGCTATGAGGAGAGTAGTCTATGAAAAGTAAAGACTAAAATTTATTTCTCTGACAGAAATCCTTGTAACAAATGACTTGGGGTTAACAGATTTCCACATATTGCTATATCTCTCTGTGCTAGGGAGAGTGTCCCTAGTGAGCTGCAAATCCTTGAAGCAGATAGCTCTCGCAGGAGGGATTTTAGGAGCTGATTTCTTAAATTGTTTGTATTCTGATTTGAACAAGGGATTCCATAACAACAATATAACACATTTTGAAAGAGAAAATGAAAGCCTTTTAATTCTACAGACAATGCCTTTTTCTTATTTGTTTCTCCCTAATGTTCCTACAACCTCTGCCAGGTTTCCTTTCTTAATCGCTATAGCACGTTTAGTTGTTTTCTTTTTCTTTTCTGCCATTTTTTTGCCATGTCACCAAGAACTGCATAAAAGGAAAATCACAGCTCATAGTATTTTGCATCCTAGTTTTGAGTTTGTCTTTTTACTGATCATTGAACATTATTGATCTTGACTGTACATTCAATGGCCTCAGGCCTCCTTACACTGTTTATACTCCTTTCTCCTCCTTGACCCCACAGTTGGGTATTTAGCAGCCCTTGAGACACTTTGATGTATGGAATTCAATTCTCTGCATAATGATTCTGCTGCTCCTCTCAGAGCTTCTTGCTGAGGCCTGTCAATATCCTTCCCAGGTTGATCTCCTGGATGACGCTTCTGACCTCTGTGGACCTCCTCCTACAAGGCGTCCTTACCTTGAAACCAGAACCGAACACAGGAGGCATTTACTACAGATCTTGTAATCCAGTTCATAAATTCATTTTTTTTACTGGTCTTTTTGAGCATGTATGTAATATATATATATATATATTTTTTTTTCTCCTCATCAAGCACCTTGTTTATGTGTCAGCTGCATACTATATTTGCTATTTGGGGATTTGTGCAAAATACATTTGACTATCAATAGTTATAAAAACTGCTAATTTATATGAAACACACTGTTGTTCATTTTTCTGTAACATATTTTTATTTGTAAAATAGAAATGTTAAGATATAGTTTCCTTTGTTCCTCCTCACTGTGGTTTTCTAATCTAAATATAATAGTTTAATGAGGTACAAAGATATCCAAACTTGAGATTATTGATAGCAATGTTATTAAATATTTTCTACTGGATGTATTTCTAATTTTAATAATTACAGAAATTTTAGTACCCAAAAGAGAAAATTACTAATTGCTAAACTCTATTGTCTGTGTTTGTATTAAAGACAATGCAATCAATGGAAGTTTTAAAAGTACACTGGAATGCTGAAACTATTATTCAAAATCATTATGGGTGTAATTAACAAAGAAAAGTGTGCAAAGCACTGGAGTTAATGAAGCAATTCAATGAGAAACATAAGTCCTAGGCAGAGAGGTCCCCCAGACTGTTTAAAGTTTAGAAACTGATTTGGAAAAGTAAGCAAATGCAAGTTAAGATAGAAAATTATGGAGCGAATTTACTGTGCCAAACTGAATGAAATATTTTAGCTAACAACATTGTATTCCTCAAATCTATTCATAGCAGACAGAAGACATGAGAAAATTGGCTCTCTAAAGTGACAGGGGAGAATTGTATCTTGTGGATAAGGCAAAGGAGATTTGCTAAGCACTTTGTTTTTTGCCTACCGCCAGACAGAGAAAGGCCCAGATAACTGAGGTATATTTCTCTGTATATGTCACTGCACAGAATCATTACTACCGCATCTAATCAGAGTTGGCTACCATGACTCAGCCTGACCCTTAACTGCCCTCTCAGAAAATATAAACAACTCAGGGGGTGCCCACTTATACTCAGGAGATTCCTCTACTGCTTTCTAAATGAGATATGGAACTCAAAACATTACGTTCCATACCAGTTAGTAAAAGCTGCTAGAAGTTTACTAGACTAACAGGATCCTCAAAAACCCTGACCTTTCTGAGCATTATCATCCCAGAATAGTATAGTATCAGGGAAAAGGGAGGGGCAGAAGACAAAATTTATTTGACTACAAACTTGTCTGATAATTTACTGAAATAAAAGCTAAAGCACAGATGTCTGGGCCCACACTCAGATATTCTGAATCTGTATGTTTGGGTGGAGCATAAGCATTTACCTTTCCAAAAAGGCTCTCAGGTTCCATTGGTGCTTGCAATGTGAAGATCACACAGAAAAGAACTAGACCCTTCTTGTGTTTTATACTCCCTGTGTATCTGATGACACCCAATTTCCTCCCAGCCCCATCACTTGCATTACCTTCCTACTCTGCCCTATATTGGCGGGGGGGGGCCACATTTCCCGGCCTCCATTGTCCTCCCACGTCCAGGTAAGACTGGTCAATTAGTGACCAGTGGCATATTCACGTTTTTTCTTTCCACTTCTCTAGACCTGAGGCTGATAGAGTCTGCCATTGCTAATCTTTAAATTGCTTCACCATTCCTTGTTTGACTTCAAAGTATCACAAATGTAATCAATTCTCTGTGTTAAATATCTTTATGAAAGATCTAAAATTGCTTCTCTTTCCGGAGTGGGCCCTGAGTGAAAAAAAATGTAGTACAATGTCCCAGGAAACTACTATATTTATAGATGCTTCAGGATGAGAAGTCAAAAAGTTGGCAAAGCTAAACCTTGTGCTCTGGAATAAACAAAATCATGAGAACTTCCTGGTATATCTATTTCAAAGAGAGATATTTTCAAAATTTCCCGATATTAAATCCCACTAAAATCTAACAAATTTTAATCCTATTGGGGAGAAAATAATTTAAAGTAGTGATAAATAAAAGTCAGTCTATAAATTTAATAAAAAGCAGTTTCACTTCATCAAGGAAGAGGAAGGATATTGGAAAGGTTTTCATTTTCTTATCTGGGACAGGAGGAGGTTGAAAACATGTAGCTTCAATAAATCACTGCTTGTGGAATTTGAGAAGCTGTACTACTGGTCAAACCAAATGTATCAGACCAAGGAGTTCCTTCAACATAAGCTAAGTAAGCTCCTAGAGGGAAACACACACACACACACACACACACACACTCACATAAACTTTCAATTTAACTATTTTATTTGAAATTAGCAATGCCAATTGAATATGCCAATTTAGTGTCATTTACCTTTTCTTTTTACTCTTATATACTAACTTTCATTAAAATGATATCTAGAGTATAATAAAATTAAAACATTTTATCTAAAGTCTGGAAATTGTAAATAATAATAAATAATGTGGAGATCTTTTAAAAATATTTTATTTTAAGGTAAAGAACATTGTTGTGGTTTTGAAAGTTTTAGTAGTAGTGAGATTTTAAAATTCTTTTCAGAAACTAACTGCAGGTTCTCTCCCTACCTTAGAAATAAAAAAAAATTCCACACTACTCTTTCTCTCTTTAAGAACTAAAGTAGGGAGAACACTATTTTTCCTTTTCCTAATCCTGGATTATTGACCATATTAAACATTTAGATTCTTATGAGTTAATTATAGAACAAGTAAATTAATTAAAAAATGAGGGTGGCCTTTGAAATTTTATTAAAGGCAATATGTGTGCTTCTATGAAATTAGAATATTATTAACCTTATATTCTCTCTTTCCTTTTCTTAACCATTATCAATATTCAGCAAATATATACTGGGCAACTTCTAAGTGTAGGGCACTATATTACATGACAGTGACTGAAAATGTATAAGAGCCTTTGATCTCAGTGAACTTAAGATTCACTGGGAGAGTTGGCACATTATTGGAGTATTATTGGACACAAAGGAAGCACAGCTACCTCACCCCGAGGTGTCAGGGGAGACTTCTTAGAGGAGTTAAGTCTTGAACTAAGTTGTAACTGTTAAAAGGGAATTAATCGTAGTCAAAAATAAAAATGGGAATGAGAGTGGGGGCATTTTAGCAGAGAACAGAATAAATAATGGCTTAGAAGCTAAAAACAGCATGGAGTGCTCGGTGAATTAAAAGTAGTTTTACGTGTCTGGGTCATAAAGTCTGAGGCCTGGAATGGTGAGGGATGAGACTGTAGAGAGTAGCATGAAAACCATGTTTCCCTAAGAAATATGAATTTTATTCTTTAAATGGGTTGCGGTGGGTGTTGAAGGATTTTAAGCAATTTCAAATTATATTGCATTTAGGTAGATCATTCTGTGTGGAAGAGTATTGTGACACTGGAGGCAAAGGTACACATCATAGAGAAACTTCAAACATTGCTAAAAAGAAAATCTTTCAAGATATAAAGATGAATTTGTTACCTTCAAAATAGGAAATTAATTTTATAGAAAACTTCTTAACAAAAATAATAAATTTCTCAAGACAGTGATAATGCAGAGTAACTGGAAACCTATAATTCTGTACTCAGATAAAACATCAGAGTTAGGAGAAATCAAAGCAATTAAGAGATACATTAAGAGAGGTCATGTTTCACAGAATATCACTAAAATAAATTCAAAGGCACGTATTTTAGCAATAATAATTGTGAACAGAGATAAAGGAGGTTGCTAAATAACAAAAAACTTGTGTTGAGGAAGTTATAAATATATTACTACATATAATTGACATAGGCCATCAGAAAGACATTTCCCTATATAAAAATCTGGAACTAAATTTCCAAAAAATAGTAAAAAGAAAGAATAGAAAGGTGATGTTGAGCTGTTCATTGATGGGTTAAAGTATGTTAAATTTTACCACCATGTTCAAGAAGAGGATACATAGTCTAAATTATTAGTTATTTATTAAACAAATACATGCTATATTAAATTACAAAAGAAGAATGACATTTTCTCTGAACTTTGTGTTGTTTCTACTTACAAACCTGCCCTTCAAGTTCAAAGTAGAAGTTTCTTCATTGTTTCCTCTGTGTTCTAGTGGTAAAAATGATCAACAGAGGAAGTCAGACATTTACTGAGAGACTAGAACATATAAAGTATTGTACTCTGCATTTGTATTATTAGCAGGATGAAGGTTTGTAAAGATTTTCCATAACCAGTGCACACACTTCCCCAGTCACAAGTGATTCCACTCACCCGGCCCTGTTTGCGGCTCTGTCCCGAGGCTGACTCTAAAGCAGCATTTATTCTCCAGTATGCTTAGCAGCCTCTTCTGGTTTCTGCTTAAAATGCTGCTCCTATTTATTTACAATATAGTACACTGGCAGTCAGCAGGCTTTAGAACAGGTGTCTTAACTGCGCACTCCTATGTGCAATCCTGAGCACCTGTGTGCCTCGGTGCCAATGGGGCAGGTGGGGAGGAGAGTGAGCAGCTTGAGGGGAGACGGAAGACTATGTGGAGGCGCCGTCCACAGGAGGAATCCCCTCTCAGTTGGCGCCGAAATCGTTACTTTTCATGATGAATACCTGAGGAAAATGACTCCTTCATCTGAAAAGGTAATTTAATTTGTGATAAAACGTTGATATCTTACTAAATATTAAACTCAGAAGTATAATTATATTTCAAAAAGAAATGTACCACTACTACTAAGAATACATACTCTATGAGAAAATATTCAGTTTAATAAGCCTGTGACTTCAAATGCTTGGATGATATATATGATAATGTGTACCTTTAGAGACAGAAAATGTTTTTTTCTGTATTGGTGGCTTGGGCTATGCAAAGATTCTTACACTTTACTAAGAAAATTATATTTCTGTCATAAGTTTACTTAAAACGTTTTCCTCCCTCCCTCCCTCCCTCCCTCCCTCCCTCCCTCCCTCCCTCCCTCCCTCCCTCCCTCCCTCCCTCCCTCCCTCCTTCCTCCCTCCCTCCCTCCCTCCCTCCCTCCCTCCCTCCCTCCCTCCCTCCCTTCCTTCCTTCCTTCCTTCCTTCCTTCCTTCCTTCCTTCCTTCCTTCCTTCCTACCACTTTTTTTTTTAACAAACTCCTCAAAGAAACAGTCTTTTCTGTGTATATATTCATATGGCTCTTCCCTCCTGGTTCTTATGCTTTCCTTTTGCCCTAACCAGTTTGGCTCAGTAGCGTCAGCCTGCGGACTGAAGGGTCCCAGGTTTGATTCCAGTCAAGGGCATGTACCTTGGTTTCAGGCACATCCCCAATAGGGGGTGTGCAGGAGGCGGCTGATCAATGTTTCTCTCTCTTTGATGTTTCTAACTCTCTATCCCTTTCCCTTCCTCTCTGTAAAAAATCAATAAAAAATATATATTTTTTAAATGCTTTTCTTTTGATCCAATCTTCTGGAGGCATTATTGCAGTTACTCTAAATTATTAGAGCCTCTTCTGCTCTAATACAAACACTTAAAGGGTAGCTTTTTATTTACCTGAACATACCCATGCAGATTGTCTTTGTAAATTACACTTCAGAGATAATGCTGCTTCTCCACCCAAAGTCTAGGCCACAAAAGGAAACCAATCTAATTGCACATTGTTACTTGCTCTGCCTCATAGAAGGTAGGAAGCTTTAACTACAGAGGAGAAAGACTGCCTAGGACATAAAAAAAAACTACTAGCAGATATTGTCTCAAAGTGCATCACTGGAGTTTTGTCTTTGTTTACCATTAAATTACCTTGGGAGGATTTTGAAAGTCTTTATTCAGCCCCTTCACTTGTATAATCAGATTAATATGCTGCGTCAGATGAAGTGTTTTAGGTCTGTGGAAATTACTCGAGCACTCAAGTGGATCATAACCCACTAACCCAGGTATGATTACATTAGATTAAGTTGCCTTCTGGGTCCCCGTGACTATGCTTTCTTTTTCTCCTTCCAGAAATCCTTCCTCGTTCTTTTATTACCTCTTCCTGATCACAGACAAAGGCATTTGTTACATCTTATTGGCATCAATAACATTAGTGTCCATATTTATGGAATGAAATTATATGTAATTCCCTGTTTAATGATTTTAGAATGTGATGCAATTCAAGGGTTTGAAACAAGATAACCCTTGCCATTTGGAATGTGGAGAGGACCCAAGCTTTGCAGACAGATTGGAGCCAGGCTTTTTCCTCTACGCTGTTTATTGGATGTGTGACCTTTGTCAAGTAAAGCAACATTTCTGAGAATCATTTTCCTTGTATGTAGAATACATGAAAATATCTCAGGGTTGTGCTGGTTAGAGTTAATATAATACCTAGTACCTAATGAACACTTAATACATGTTAGTTTCTTATACACCGGAAACAAATACAATATTGTGTATCAACTGTACTTAAAAGTTAAAAAATACGTTAGTTGCTTTGCTTTCTGTTTCTTTTTTCACCTTCTTTCTTTAAATGAAATCAACACAGTACTATTTCTCTTTAAACAAAATACCTTTAAACAGATAAGGCAAGTCTGGACTTGTATTTTATGAGATCTGTTTTGACTTTAGAACTCTCCCATGTTAGGCACTTTGGTTTTAGGCACCCTTCTTCAGTCCAGGTCCCTGGTGGCCTCATGTTTACTTCTCCTTTCTTGCTATCTAAACCAGTTCTTAGAATACGATTTGTCGATTGCATTTACTCATAGTAGAAAATGACGCATGTCATTGAATGCTCTCAGGCAAATCTGCATTTTAAGGGTTCAGCATTTTAACGTGAATGCACATTCCCTAAAAAGTAAAAATTTGGGGAATCCGGTATAGAGGACAGCAGATGAGAATCTATTTTCTTTGTAGTCTGCGCTGTCCTTGGGCATCACTCACATTACACCACATAAACCCCTGTCCTTTGCCCCTCTTCATGCTGACTGAGACTGTGGACGTTTTACTTGCAGAGAAAGAGAGCAACGGTTAAGTGCATGCCTTCCTGACGCAAGGAAGCCACATAATAAGGCATTTGACTGATTGGGGAATTAAGCATCACAGAGGCTCCTTGTGGTGCGAGGGCACTTTCAGTCCCTGTCCTGAATCATTCATGTATCTTCAAGGAAGCTGAATTGTTACAATGTCTCTGTGACTTGAACCTCTGATGCATCACATTTCAATATATTCTATCCTACATTCTAAAATTCATTTCAAGATTCCTTCATACTTTTCCCCCTATCTTTAACGTTTAAGTCTGCCATCTGCTTAATTCGTGTTACTGAGCAGGATTTAGCTGGGAGCACCATGAAAATAAAGCATTTGTGGTGAGTAGCTTTTATTTTGCAAGGAACAACAACAACAACAACAAAATAAAGTACATGCAGCATACAGTCGAACATACTTGAACAGCAAATGGCAGAAGAAGCTCAGAGGCAACGTTTGCTTGAGTGTACTGAGGGCAGTACAGTATTTACATGCATGTCTGGGAGAGGGGATGTGAAGAAGGAAGGACAACTGGAACATGGAAGAGATGGAATTCCACCGTTTTTGATACGGAGGGAGAGCATTTGTAAACATGGCTAGCACCGCCCCTCCTGCCTATGGGAACAGCGTTTTGCTAGGTTCGAATCACATGCCCCTCTGTGTGGCATGAGACAAAGTGACATGAAGCCCTTCCACTAAGAATGTCTTTCCTCAAATGTTCAAGTGCGTTGCTTGTCTTTCCTGACATAGGCTCGAGTCTTTCACCCTTTTCCCAATGTCCTACTCACCTCTGCCATGAAGAAGTAGATTTTATGAATGGGATAGGGGCCAGGGTTCTGTATCAAGGTTGCCTAGGTTTGAATTATTAGTATAACTCTGACATTAAGAGCAATGTAACTTTGAACAAATAACATGAACATCCAAGCTTCATTTTTTTTTTAAATAGGTTTTTATTGATTTAGAGAGAGGACGGGAGAGGGGGAGCGAGGGAGAGAAACATCCATGTGAGAGAGAAGCATCCATTGGCTGCCTCCCACACCCACTCTGGCTGGGTGGGGATCAAGCCACAACTAGGAAATGTGCCCTGACCAGGAATGGAACCAGTTACTCTTCAGTGCATGGGACTACTCTCAACCAATTGAGTGAGTGACACCAGCCAGGGCTCATGCTTCATTATTGTCATCACTAAAATAATGATGATCATAATAGTTCCTATATCACAATTCCTGGAACTCAATACTTTTGAGTTATTTGCACAATGTATAAGAAACTGTTGAGGCTGTTTTCCTCTACTTCTTTCTCTATTTGAATAATTATTCTATATTCTGATAAATTAACTTCCTTTTTTGAAAGTAAAGGTACAGAGGACATACCTCAATAGGTAGATTTTTTTAACAGTTAAATGTATTATGTTAATCATTTGAGGAGGACATTGAAGACGGCAGATAACATAATATGGGTGTGCTACTCAGGGAAGAAATACAGCATAAACTTGAGGGTTGGGATGGAAGGAGGAGACACACCAAAGAATGAAATAGTTTAATTGTCCAGACCTGGGTGGTAGGATGAGTTCTGGGGAGAGATGTAGACTACAGAAAAAACATAAGGAGATGTAAAGTTGGTCTCACAAAAATGCCTAGATTGAATACAATTACTATGCAATTAGGATAATTATTTCCAAAATGAAGGGGATGTAGATAGAGAAAATAGATGTCCATGAGTTTCACACCATCGTAGTCCACAAACATTTTTCTTCTCATACGTATACTTAAAAAAAAGGAAAGAAAATGCCAGTTCTAACATAATGCAGCTACTTCTGCATAATACTGAAAATGGATTTACTTTCCCCCCAAAGGTTAACAGCCCGAAGTCTTATTCAATTTCTGCACCCATTTCCATGATCAGGATCCTTGGGTGATTTAATTTGCTCTTGTTCAGTCTGGATGTTGCCTTAAATTTGTAATATGATGAATCCGAATAGCCCCAAAATATCAAGTCCAAAAGGAATCAGGTAGAATGGGATGAACACATAGAAAAAACAATTTCCTATGAAAAAGAGAAGAAAAATAAATAATACAGAGCAGCCCCTGAGCTAGAGCACGTATCAGTCCTGCTGGACAGGAACCAGAGGCCACTGTCCTGTGGCTATTGAGTCAATTCATTGGTCAAACCGGCTCTGTGTCCTATGGCAGGATATTCCTGCCCTTTTTACCCCATGGCTGAGACTAAGCAGATTATTGGAGTGGTTCCATTTTGGGGCAAAACTGCTTTGATAAACAACTTTAATTTTGTGTAAACTCAAGAGATACTTGATTTATTTTAGACATTGAAATGTTGCCGAGATTAAAGTTTCTCTGACTAAATACTGCCCTTAAAACTTTAGCTGACTTTTGTTTGACTGCTTCCTGCTTCCTGCTCCCTCCCTAGATTGGTAACCAGTGTCCAAGCTTGATGAGTCTCATCTTAAATCTTAATTTCATTCTGGTTGTTTCTGTCTTTTAGCAACCCACCTCGCTGTTTCTGCCTACGGCAGTGAGCCCTCAAATCTGTCCCCTAACTCCTAGCTGCGTGACAGTATACGATTCTTCACAAGGGGGTTCCTGTTTTCTTTTTCAGACTGAAAGTACACAATGGATGTTTGGGTCTGGCCTGGTCTTTACAATTTTTATATTTTGTTCAGCATATAATTTCACATTAATTTTGATTTATTAAAATACTATCTGTCTTGAATCCCAAAGTTTTTTAGTGCTCTCTAACATATTTATATGTTTACTGGAATATACTAGAGGCCTGATGCATGAAAATTCGTGCAAGAGTAGGCCTTCCTTTCCCTGGCTGCTGGCACTGGCTTCCCTCCGGCACCCAGGACCCAGGCTTCCCTCCTCCTGCCCCTGCAGGCACCTGGGACCCCGGCTGGCTTCCCCCCGGCCCCAGCTTTGTCAGGAAGGACGTCCAGAATGATGTCTTGTCTAATTAGCATATTACCCTATTATTATTATAGATATATATGTACATATATATATACATATATATGTATATATATGTATATGTGTGTGTATATATATATATATATATATATATATATAGTGTCCCCAAAGATGTATACCTACACTTTGAATTGTTATACTAGTAAAGAAAGTGTTTTTAAAATACATTTCATTTTCAAAATTGAGCTATCAGTTGTGTAGACATTTTTTGGAACAGAAATATTTGCCCGGTAGTGACAAAATTAAGAGAGAGACTCTGGTTAGCATGGATTGGACTATTTGTGCTTCTCTAAGATGATTACTGTGGCCAAGGAGACAGTGTAGTGTGATTAATGCTGTGCTCTGGGTGGCCAGGTTTTGTATACAGTCCCATGGGCAGGGAGTGTGAAAAGGGGAGTCCTACTATAGACAGAAAGACTGAATGCAGTTATTATGGTATGATGAAGTAGTGGTTCCTCAAAGATGAAATTTGTAGCAGACAAAGAATGGTCCATTTCAATATGGACACATATGCTTGGTTGGGGGATAGCAGCACAATTCACCATAGCTAAGATTTGGAAAGAGCCTAAGTGCCCATCAGCAGATGAGTGGATTAAAAAACGGTGGTACATCTACACAATGGAATACCACACTACTGTTAAAAGGAAGGAACTCCTACCATTTGCAATAGCATGGATGGACCTGGAGAGCATTATGCTAAGTGAAATAAGTTAGTCAGAGAAAGATAAATATCACATGATCTCACTCATTTGTGGAATATAATGAACAACATAAACTGATGAACAAAATCAGATCTAGAGACAGAGAAGCATCGATCAGACCATCTAACCTCAGAGGGAAGGTAGGGGAGGATGGGGGTAATGGGGAGAGATTAACCAAAGGACTTGTATGCATGCATATAAGCCTAACCAATGGACACAGACACCAGGGGGGTGAGGGCATGAGTGGAGGGGACTGGGGAGCAATGGGGGGGATAAGGACACATATGTAATACCTTAATCAATAAATAAAAAAGAAAGAAAGAAAAACTTTGAAGGAGGTAGACATTGAGTGAGGCAACCAAATGAAGAAATAGATGTAACATTCACAGTTTATACTGAACTGCTCCCAGGCACTGCTCTACTGTTCCTGGAGAAACAAAGCCACACATTCTCAGAATATACTTTTCTTTACTTTGGTTGGCTTGGCTCAGAGATACGACTGGGCTTCCTTTTAGGATGACAATGTTCTCCTTGCAGTTTTGCAATCCCAGTAGATGGTGTGAAATGGATACTATTTGTGCTGAGAAAGGTGGAGGTAAGAGGAGCATGAATGAAGCTTCTCTCCAGTGCAGGATTTAGGAGACCCAGCATACAGTGAAGTGCACTGCACACATGTTTTTATAGACCAAAGCGTCCTTTACAGTTTGTCGTGGGCTAAATATGCACCTCTCTAGTGTGTTTTCAGTATTACCTTAAAATTCTTATAAATCTCCTTGCTTTTCAAAATAAGCTTCCTACCATAATATAAATAAATAACTTTGAATCATGAGCTAGAGAACATTCTGGGAAAGTACTGAATAAAACTTTTTAAATGAATTTTTTTTTTCAGCAGATTTCAGTAGGGTACTTTAAATTCTTTCAGCATGTACGAGCACATTTTGTACAAAAACGAAGCAAATGCTTAAGAAGTGGTTACATAAGCTGGCCTCTTCTGCACGTGGGGGTGCAAGCTGTCTCAAGGGCACATACAGCATCTGACTCCCCCAGACAACTCCAGCGAGAGATGGTTGTTCTCTGGGCTCCAGAAACACACCTCAGGGATGTCCTCCCTTAAACTGGGGAAGATAAACTTATTTGAGAGTTAAATTATCTTAGGGGGCTATTTAACATATAGTCTCCACTCTCTGATGCAACAAATGAAAATGTGAGGAGTCAAACCTGAATTTTCTCATAACACAACTCGGTCAGCTATAATATGTCTGTACCCACGTTCAGTGTGATGTGATCAAGAAGTGGATCTCTCCTTATATATTTATCCCCACTATTCTACAAAAATGAGCCTGACTTTCAATAATGAAATTTAGAATTGTGACAATTCTCGTCTCCTAACTATACTTTGCACAATGCTGCAGAAGCTTATTGCTATTGTAGAGATTCAGCTCTCATTTCCCATGTAACTACACTGTGGTATTTCTCTTCATTCAGGGGAACAGGAACTATAGCCACATGCTCG
The DNA here is from genome assembly GCF_027574615.1 of Eptesicus fuscus. Lineage (NCBI taxonomy): Eukaryota > Metazoa > Chordata > Mammalia > Chiroptera > Vespertilionidae > Eptesicus > Eptesicus fuscus. The sequence goes on along the minus strand of NC_072482.1, from coordinate 30,441,273 downwards.
CTGTTCTCCCAAGGACGCTGGGCAGCTCAGGCAGCCTCTCTGCTCAAAGAGCTGCCCAGAGCTGACAACACTGGAATTTTGGAGAGCTATGCAATTTCTTCACTGGATAGCTAGCATATGGCATATGCTACTAGGTGTGAAATGATTGAAATTTTAATGAACAGTTTATAGTTGAGTTTCCAAGGACCCCAGGCCTTTAGATATGGCTGGCCTGTGAAATACCCATGAATGAATATGACCCCAGGTGACTGAAAATGACTCATTCTCCAGATATGGGTATTATACAGTCAAATAATGAAATGAAAGCCACAGTGAATGCTGATTGTATTTGACATGCAGTTCCTTGTAAGTGTTGCTGAAATAAAGAAAGTGACATACAAAATTTGTCCACAGATTCATTATAGATGTGGTTAGATACGGTATTTGGGAAGAAAATAGTAGGATGTTATTGAAAGTGAAAGTGGCTCCTGTACATAACCTGAATACCACTGCCTCAATTCTTCTGAACAAAAAGTAGGTTGGTCAATGTGCACAATAGCAACTGATTCATTCCATGGATAAGGAATAAATAATCATGGCAGCTTAATAAACATAAAAATCTTCAAAAGTTCACACTCTCAGAAATGCAATTAGGTATAAGTTTTGTCCTCCATATTATCTGCTCTACAAACAATTTCTGATGCTTAATTTACACAGAATCAAAAATATTTCCATGTGGATATATTAAAAATGAATAAAAAAGTGGTAAAGCCAGGACTAATAGGTTTAAAACACAAAAGACATTTAAAATATATATTTTCATTACTATCAGAAAGAGAAAGGGAGAGGGAGAAAAATGTAAAAACATCAGTGATGAGAGAGAATCAGTAATGGGCTGCCTCCTGCATTCCCCCTCCTGGGGATCGAGCCCACAACCTGGGTATGTGACCTGACCGGGAATCAAACCGTGACCTCCTGGTTCATAGGTTGACACTCAACCACTGAGCCACACCCAAAACATTTTTATAACCATCTGTTAATTCTCCATGGTTATACAACTCAGAGAACTGGAATATAGGATTAACCAAACCATCCCAAATCCTAACCATGCTGCATAAACAGATGTTTATTGTATTTCCTAAACAAAACTGTGGTAGTGGGTCCAGTGTTTTCATACCTGTCAATTCTTTATAACCACTTCCAACAAAGAAATAAGCTCCAGGACCTAAATTAGACAGAAAATGAAAAAATCACTTTAAAGAGTTTGGCTCCATCAGCATAATTGAAAATCTGTAGAGTCAATGAAGTTAGTAAAAAAATAAAAATAAATATTTAGGACATTTTAAACACTACTGGGGCTAATTAGTCATTTTATCAGGAGAAGCGCCTAAGGATGGCAGATAACACATTCCCTACTTTCAAGAAAGATTTGGTGATATCATAAGGCTATCTATGACCCAAATTTTCTCTGAGTCTGGTTTTGGTGCCCTTTTATTATGATTACTAGAGGCCCAGTGCACAAATTCATGCCCGGGTGGGGTCCAGCTGGCCCTTCCCCCTGGTTGAACTTCTGGTTGAGGGAACAATTTGCATATTAGCCTTTTATTACATAGGATGATTACAATCATCATTATTATGGATGATTTTGGAAGTGTTTGGTGTGTGTGCATAATTAATAATTGGTTACTTATTTCCTCCCTTTCCTAAAAGGTCTTTCCTCTTTTTCTTCCATTCTTTCTTCTCTCTCTCTTTTTTTTGTTCTCTCTCTCTTCCATTAATAATTAGGATAATTCTGTATACCATAGGCACGCATGTTTTTTTCCAGAGAAAGCTTGTTATCATTACCTCTATATTTGCCTCTGTGACTTATCCACTTTATTGATTTTCCTGAACATCAATGTCCTAAAGTTTAGCACTATAACATGAAGAAGATAATTTCTGGCACATGGAGTGATTGAGAGTAATAGATGGATAACGTGCAGGGACCCTAGCACAACTCATGGTTGGTGCTTTCTGTTCTTCCCCCCTTCAAGGTCTTCATAAATTATTGTATACTTTCCCTTTTATATTAAGACCCTCCACTGCACAACTGTACTATGGGCAATGTCCCATGCCTTAACATTTGACTTTTACTGTCACATATGCTCTTCCCTTAGGACTGTGGTTGCATCTACAAGAAAGGGTCTAATGGGGTGAAACTAATACAAATCAGCAGCTATATGGACATACAAGTTTCCCATATAAGAAGTTATATTTTAACACTATACTTTAGCAAGCAATGTTTTACCTAAAGAAGTGGATCTTATGGTAAATGTTTCAGATGACCTGGCATGTTTGTACAAGATAAATTCACTTTATTGTGTCTTTTCATTCCCACTAAATACTGTCATGTATGAGCTATATATGTGCATTGTAAATTCTGCTCCACAGTGTGGTATATGCTCAACAATCAAATAAAATTTTCTCCTTTTCTTTGATTAAATACTCTGAATATTTCATATATCTTATTACTGGCTTTATGTGAATTTATTAACTTAGGACAAGGTATTTATTTATATGGTGTTTACTATGTAATGTAATTTATTTATCATTGCAGGTGTTTTCTTTTTTTATCCATTTAAAATATGCTATGTCATATCTAAAAGGATGAGGCAGGGACAATGACTCAGAAAGACAGCTGTGTTAGGATAATGGTGCAAAGTGCAGATACACAAATATGAAAATACAGAAATACAACAGCTATGGGTATTTCCCTCAAAACCACACAACTGGCTAAAGTTCTCTGGAACCTGATGGTAGGTGAGGCAAAGCATTCCAACTTAATTCCTTGAAAGAGAGGAAAAATAATAGAAATGGTGGTTTTTTATACATCCACTTGAAGATAAAACCAAAGATACATCAATTTCCTTAGCAATGTGCCCATGTATTCCTTCACTATTGCATCTCAAATCATGAGACACAGATTTTAATCTTTCTGAATAGTAACTATTTGAGGAGCTTTAAACTGTGGAATTTTTCATCTTTTTTTCTACACAAGCACAGTGGTAGGAACTATCACTAAAATTAATGTCCCAACAAAAGACATTCAACATTATGATGGTGTTCATTTCCAGACATGTGGTGCATAGGGCAGAGTGTGGTGCGGTGGGCATAAATTTGGGAAATATGATAGAACCATTGGAATTACATGAAATAAAATCTGTTTCATACTCTTTGTGCCAATTTAAAAACATAAAACTTGTCTCATGATAAAAAAAAATTAAAAGAATTATAAATGCTGTTATGAACTAGCTATCTATTACCACATCCAAATTATCTGCCTGAGCCTGCATCATGCTTTTTCATTTTGTCTTGTTTTGTTATTTTTTAGATGTTTTAAATTCTAGCCCAGGACCTTCTGGTTTATACGATGCTCTGTTTTAAGGCCTAGTTAATGTGACTTTGCCTTGAATACTTAGGCAAATCACCAATGGAATCTTTTGAACATGAATAATTTTTACTCCCAAGTTTGTGGACAAAGAAAATATTTACATTTGACCTTAATTTTTTTGCCAACAGATAAGGTGCACTGATTTTATTACATTACCCAACATTTATGTAATAATTTTCAAAATATAAAGATAGGAAAACAATATAATCCAGTGAATCAAACATTTGACCAATGTCCACCAGTTCACCAATGCTGATTGTTATGGCTGGTATCCATTCTTCTTAATTAGTGACTTCACAGATTCAATTAAACTTTTGACTATAACACTTGTTTATAGATACTGGAAAATATACAAGTAAGTTTCTTCTTTTAATTTAATTTAATATTATTTTCCAAGGTCTCTGAAATTAAGCTCTGACCAGATGAATACTGTCAGATAAATAAAAGCAATAATTTTTACTTAATTTAATACAGTCTGAACACATTCAAACTTTATTGTCTTGAGTTACCTATGTGATTAGAAATAGCATGAGATTAAGAATGCAGGTAGTCAACTAATATAATAATATGAAGATATGATATATTTAACTATATTTTTATCAGTTCCCATGAAATTTTCTAAATGGTGCACAGTATATCTAACAAATGGGTCTATATTGTCTCTGTATATATCCATCCATATGTATCACTGTTAAAGAGGTACTTTCAATTTTTATTCATTCTGGAGAAGTGGTACTGTCTAAATTACCTGTGATAGTCTACCTGAATATTAAGGGATTTTTCCATATTATATAAAATATAATTTTGGATTTTATTCTCTACAGGAATATTTTCATTTCACAGAATATATTTTGTTGAGCAAAACCAAGCATAGGACTTTTACATATTATTATCATAATATTCCATGCCTATTTCTAGCACATGGATATTCATAATATAGAACTTACTAGTTATTAGAGTGTTTGTCCATCTCCTTGGCTATACTCCTTGAAAAGTCTGCTAATTATTGTATCTTTAGTACTCCACCCTCTGCCAAGCTCATAGCAGGCTTGAGGTAAATGCTTATTTACTGAATGAATGAAAGAATAAATTAATGAATGCTTCATTTACTGCAGCCTCACTTACAAGTTGCAGAGTTTGAACTATAGCCTCTTTCTATAGATCTATTCAGAACTGACACTGTGGACATTCTTGCTAAATTAGTTGACTCTAATTTGATGTTAAACCAGAATTTAACAATTTTAACTACAATCTGTGACTCTAAAGGTGATCCATTTAAAAATGTATAATTTTCTAACAGTCATAAAAGGAAAGTTCTACTGTGTCCTACTGAGGCTTAAAAATAGTTTACAAAATTAGATACTCATGAAAGGTCTTTGAGACACAAAAAAACTAGCATTGACTTTGCCTAAAGTTATGGTTAACATGATTGATTGATCAAACAACTGATCCAAAGTCTGGAGGACATCTTTTGAGTCCTCACATGCTGCATGGACCTACTTGATTATGTCATACAACTGGATACAGCAATCAAGAGGACTCAAAAAATGAAATTTTTAAAAGCACCTATGAAGAATTGACAGGAAATTGCAAAATTCCAGTACTAAAGTTAAGCCAAAAAAGGCAAGAAGCAATGATGAAATTCGGGAAAATAATGATACATTGCAGTCCTTCTTATTGGATGGAAAATTTCTTTGCATGATCAATCTCTACCTTATTCATAGCCACTTCAGTATTCTACTACTCAGACCACTGAACGGTAGTAGTAATGTGTCTTGTAACAGAATTTACATACTACAGAGAAATGGCAATGACTATAGTATGTAAATTCTACATACTGTGGACTGTAGACTTCTATGGAGAAATAAATAGTTTCTCAGGAGGCAGTGCAATGCTGCTGCTAAGAGTGCATAGTTTGCTATAAAATGTAACTGGGTTGAGTTGTCACTTACTAGCTTGAGATTTTGGCCAACTCACTTATATTATAGAGACCTTTATCTCCTTGTCTATGAAATAAGATAAAAATATCTACTGCTTAGAGATTTTTTTTTTTTTTTTAGTACAAGCTTAACAAATTTGAAAGGTTAACTGGCTACTATTCAAGATCCTGTATTAGCTTGTGTTATCCTGGCAACCTGAGGGGTGTGTTGATAACTGGCCAGACAGGAACCTCCATGTTGTTTGGAAAATCCTGGTGAGACTGGCTTCTGAGCTTAGTCAATAAGCTACAATCACTACTCAGGTTCCCAAGAGGAGGTTGGAAATTACTCATAGTGTTACATAGGAACTAAACCCCAAAGATATCTATGAATTTCAAATTGAATTTTCTGTCATAGCCGAATTTAATTGTTTAAACCTGTCTAAACTAATTATTTTGAATCGGGTTCTTTCTCTGCTCATTGTTTTGCCAGCATTTCCCTTAAAGCAGTGGTCAGCAAACTCATTAGTCAACAGAGCCAAATACCAACAGTACAATGATTGAAATTTCTTTTGAGAGCCAAATTGTTTAAACTTAAACTTCTTCTAATGCCACTTCTTCAAAATAGACTCGCCCAGGCCGTGGTATTTTGTGGAAGACACACTCAAGGGGCCAAAGAGCCGCATGTGGCTCACAAGCCGCAGTTTGCCGACCAAGGCCTTAAGGGAATCAGCTTACTTTTACACATAAAGAGGACTGGAAAATACAACAGAAGGTCAGGCATATTTTTACAGAAATTCCTAACGCAACCAGGGGCAGTTTTTTCAAGTGATAGCTTAATATCATCATTAGTCAATGGAGGTGTGAAAAACAGAATTCAGATTAAAAATACAGATGAAATGTATTAAATTGGAATGTTCTGTGAAAGTCAAATTGATGATAGATGTAGACCACCATATACTTATATTTTCAGGAACTTATGAGCCCCAAGTTTTTTTCTGCACAATTCCAGTCTTTGGGTTCTTATCACACTGTATCTAGACTAATCAAATACCTCTTACTTGATATCACTGCATCTAAACCAGATTTGTTTGATAAAATTCTGCTTTCTTCCCAGAGAAGCAACATAACATGCAATTGAGGGCCTGGACCCTATCTGAGTTTACATCTTGGTTTCACTATCTTCTTTGGGATTTTGGAGAAGTTGATTAACCAAAGTCTCAGATTCTTAGATTTACCTCATGTCATTAACTTCGTGCTGTCTTGAATTATCAGTTTGTGGGTAATGGATCATTTACTTGCATGAAATTGGAAGTTATTATTTTCAACCTTAAAACAAATGAGCCCATTTCAAAAAGAAAACTTTTTCCTTGGACATTTCTTCTCCAGTCCCTGGTTCATTACTCTGCTACTCTTAATACACTCCTTGAACAAAGGTTTTGTACTTATCTCCATTACTTCACCTCCTATATCTCTATATAGCACTCCAACTAGGCTTTTCACCACTATTTATGAAAACTGCTTTTATCCTCCTAACCAATTTCCAACATTTTATCATATCCCTCTCCCCCTCCTCCCTTCTCCCTATCTTACATCCCTTCCCTTCTCTAGGTCTTCTCATTTGTCTCTTAACTTGAAGAAATATCTAAACACTAATACCTCTAAAATCAGAATTCCACACCAACTAAACAAATTATGTATTCACCATTTTCAATCATATTTATCATTTTATACTATAGGACCAATGAAATCCTTATTTTTAATCCTCTGAAACTTCAAGTATTTCCCATGGCAATGTATATGTTACCACCACCACACAATTACTGGCCCCCGCAAAACATAAAACAAAACAAACAAATAAACAAAATCAAGTCATTCTTAATTCTCCTCATTATACTCCCTCCACATCTGTTGTCTCCAATAAAATTCAGTCTGGTGGACTTTTACCTTCAAAAGACATATTCATACAGTATTATCCCCATTTAGGTTCACTGCACAGCCCTGTCCACGCCGCCGTATATATCCCAGAGAAGACCGTTACAAGCTTCTGCATCTCCTCTTGTCCCTTCTACACCCATTCTCTCTACACAACACACAGAGATGCTTGGTTTAAAGAAGTGCT